>NW_024532873.1:0-189499 GCF_016097555.1 Gigantopelta aegis | reverse complement strand
GGAAACAAAGGACCAGTTTACACATTATTAATTCTTGCATATTTCTTTAGTTTTTTTGTCGGAATCAGAAGATAGTTTGTCCCACTACCCCCCCCCCCCCCCCCCCAAATCGTAGAAGTAAACAGGTCTGAGGATGACGTGTCACCTCATGACATCATATACTTTACAGATAGCAATCTATACTACTCGTTTAACAACTAGTTATATGTAACTGATACCACATTCACTTGATCCAAAACAAAATATCAATGAACCACTGATGTTAAACTATACTTTTACATATTTTAATGCACCAGTGTAATGGATCCTATCGCCTACAAAAGAAAGTTGTTATGATGACAAAAACTTAATTCAGTATGATTAATTTTATGTGTAAAAGTAGTTAAAATGTTCCTCCGTTACTGCTTGATCTTGCCCTGTTAATTGTAACTTTTGTTATGGAATTCGCAAATACTGGTTGCAGTTAAATTAAACAGGTTCCACAAATGTGAAATAGGATTCTATCTTGCCAGCCTATTTAATATATAATAATAATTATAATAACATACATCAATTCTTTGTAGGCAATATTTAAGAATCTAGTTTTAAAATGGTGATGCCAATTTAGCACACTGAACAGTTTCTCGATCCCTATATAATTTGATGCTGACAGGAAGGCAAAGATCTAGATCCTCTATCATACTTAAAGACTGAAATACCATTCACTTGTGAGTCCAGGTGTCATATATATGCCCGACATGGAAACAAAATAACTGAAGAAATAATTTAAATTTAAAATAAATATGAGAAAAATATTAATCAACTTGTTTGTAAGTTATCTTCAGATTATATGTTGCAGAATATGTCGCAGAATTCCTCAATTTCTATGACAGAATATATCTAATTTTAGCGCATAATTTTTTTTAAATTTCCTGTGGAATCCATGGGTGTCTGATGTGTGCATAAAACTGAAAGACAGACTTGGCACAAGGTAATTACATCCCATAATAAATTTAATTAAATATGATTAGTTTACCAAATTTTGTAATACATTTTCTACCTCGGATTTGGAATACCATATAATAATTATATTTTAAGTTAACATTACTAATGACCATGACTTACTGGCAGCTCACAAACTGTGTGTGGAGCAGGATCTCGCTCAGAAGATCGAGTATACATGTGTATATACACATGTACCTGCCTATTTTGAAATTCCATGACTTTTCCTCTTTTTTTTCACAATAAAATGCCATTACCTTTCCAGGACAGTTTTATTTTTCCATATTTCTTTCTTGACCATGTGGTCTGAATGATGGAGCAAAATAAAGTTATAATGACAGCTTGGTGCTGACAAAATAATCTGCTCACCAAAAGATAAATAATTTGTAAATTTTAATTTCCATACTGTTTCACTCAAAATATTTGCCCCAACACTAGAGCACATTGGTATATAAATCAGTGGCTATTGAAGTCAAACATTTGCTTTTCCTACGGGATGTCAAAGAAGGCACACAAATGTGTTTGAAGATCTGTACTTGGTGAGGCAATCAAACTCTCAATGAAACATCTTAATCAACACAGAAGACATTAATCTATGTTACACCAGAGTTATTTTGAAAACAATTTTAAAATTTTATAAGATAATCAGCCCACAAATGATAAAATACAGGTTTGCCGTTTAATTATGAAACGAATGCTTAATTTCACAAAACAAGCATTAATTCTGAGAGTATTGCTAAAGCAATACATGCATGTCCCCATCTAAGCTCAACATATTTTGTATCTCCTAAGTTCAAGGGCCATAACTATGATAAATTAGTAAATCGCCATGAAAGCATATTTGATCTGTAACAGTAAATAATAAATTAATATTTTGATGCATTGTGAAAAAATTTCCTAAGTTCAATGGCCATATAACTCTAAAAAAAAAAGTAAATCACAATGAAAGTCTGTAAATCTATACACCACAAAATGAGACCAGGAATTTTTTTTTCATATTTCATAAAATTAATTTCAGTGAAAAGTGGGTAAATTGCCATAAAAACTATATACAAAGTTTGAACTCCATATCTTGAAGTATTGCAAAAAGACGTCTGGTGAACTACATGTCAGACAGACAAATAGACAGACAGAAAAACAGAGACGAAACCTATTGTCCCCCTCTGGTTGGAACGGTATGAGACTACAAATACAAGATTAGAATGTTTGTTTACACAATACCTGAAATGAAAACTTCACTGCTTGCTGTCTGTTGTTTAGTTCCCGACCTGTCTGGAACTCCATTATCAACAGTACAGTAGTACATCCCGCTGTCTTCATATGTAGCACGATTAAATGTCAGTACGTATTGGTTATTTCCAACAGATCTGCCGGCCACATTCCTGATATTCACACTATTCCAGTAATGGCTGAAAGGTCTGAAGTTCATGTTGCCAGGGCGACCATCAGCAGAGCAGATGATACTTGATGAATTATTTTCAGTTGAATTTAAAGAAAGGAAGGTGACACTGGGAGCATCTGCAAAACACAGGTGAAATAAATGATGAACTCTGATTCTGAAATAAATATGAAAGGACTGACAAAAATCATCAAGCTGTTTTATTGTTTCATGCATTGTTCCAGAGATGGGGCAGATATCTCTCTCCCTCCCTTCCATATTTCTCTGTCTCTCTGTCTGTGTGTCTCTCTCTCTCTCTCTGTCTCTCTGTCTGTGTCTCTCTCTCTGTCTGTGTGTGTGTCTCTCTCTCTGTCTCTCTCTCTGTTTCTCTCTGTCTGTATGTGTGTCTCTCTCTCTGTCTGTGTGTGTCTCTCTCTCTGTCTCTCTGTCTGTGTGTGTGTGTCTCTCTCTCTCTCTCTCTCTCTCTCTCTCTCTCTCTCTCTCTCTCTCTCATACACACACACACAAACATCCACATAAATACATGAAACAAAAAGACTTATTTTTCTAATCTCTGCAACTGCTTGCATACATGTATATGAAACCAACATATCTGAAACAGAATTCTTCAAGTGAAAAACACACCAGGATCCTGCTGGGATTCACAGGAAAATTAAATCGGAGCCGGGATCTGGAATTCCTGGCAGGATTTCAGTGTACAGATATCCTGGGATTTTTAGCAGTAGGTTTTATGATCACACACACACACACACACACACACACACACACACACAAACACCACAACTACTACGTACATTACGTGTTTTAGAAGCCCTAATATGTCCTGAACATGCACAAAACAAATTGGGAATCACTATATTCAATTGGCACAGTGTTTGAAGGTACTCTAGAAAATGTGATTTTTTTACAGACATCAAGCCATAATCAGTACCCTCTAATTTTTGGGAATTCCAGTGAGAGAATTTGTAAATTTTAGTCAACTTCTTTTCAAACAGAGGCTTTCAGACAGACTGACCCATGATTCCATTTATGGCTGATGACCTTAAATGTATTCTCAAAGTGTTGATGAATGGTTTCTCAAATTGATGTGTTATAAATGAATGACAACATGAATCTTCAATGTTTTGATATTACATAAATAAATAATACTGGTCATTATAATTCAGAAGTGCATGTCAAAAACACAATATGTGGTTTCTAAACAGAGTGCAATATACAAAGCAACACTTTAAAAACTTCAAACATAACATCGCTGTTGCACGATATCAGTATTTAATCATCAAAATGTACCCCTAAAATAAATATTATTCTCCCACTTGTTTTTACTTTAGGTGCACAGTGTTTCATAATGTTATGGACGAGTCTTGAATATATGGGGCTGCATTTACAAAGTCTGTTTTAGACTTACACATAGTTAACTACGTGTATTTATAATGCTTAAACTCCTGCATTCACAAAGCCTGTTTTAGACTTACACATAGTTAACTACGTGTGTTTATAATGCTTAAACTCCTGCATTTACAAAGTCTGTTTTAGACTTACACATAGTTAACTACGTGTATTTATAATGCTTAAACTCCTGCATTCACAAAGCCTGTTTTAGACTTACACATAGTTAACTACGTGTATTTATAATGCTTAAACTCCTGCATTTACAAAGCCTGTTTTAGACTTACACATAGTTAACTACGTGTATTTATAATGCTTAAACTCCTGCATTTACAAAGTCTGTTTTAGACTTACACATAGTTAACTACGTGTATTTATAATGCTTAAACTCCTGCATTTACAAAGCCTGTTTTAGACTTACACATAGTTAACTACGTGTGTTTATAATGCTTAAACTCCTGCATTCACAAAGTCTGTTTTAGACTTACACATAGTTAACTACATGTATTTATAATGCTTAAACTCCTGCATTTACAAAGCCTGTTTTAGACTTACACATAGTTAACTACGTGTATTTATAATGCTTAAACTCCTGCATTTACAAAGCCTGTATTTATAATGCTTAAACTCCTGCATTCACAAAGTCTGTTTTAGACTTACACATAGTTAACTACGTGTATTTATAATGCTTAAACTCCTGCATTCACAAAGTCTGTTTTAGACTTACACATAGTTAACTACGTGTATTTATAATGCTTAAACTCCTGCATTCACAAAGTCTGTTTTAGACTTACACATAGTTAACTACGTGTATTTATAATGCTTAAACTCCTGCATTCACAAAGTCTGTTTTAGACTTACACATAGTTAACTACGTGTATTTATAATGCTTAAACTCCTGCATTCACAAAGCCTGTTTTAGACTTACACATAGTTAACTACGTGTATTTATAATGCTTAAACTCCTGCATTTACAAAGCCTGTTTTAGACTTACACATAGTTAACTACATGTATGTATAATGCTTAAACTTCTGCATTTATGAAAAACAGACTTCATAAATATGGCTAAATGTAGTAAAACTTCACATAAAGATATAGGCTACGCATTTGATTTTAGTGTTCATTACACAACTGTTGATTTTTGTCCAATTTAATGTTTTTTCTTTGTTTTTGTTTTGTTTTGTTTTAATCTCTTTAATAAACATATAGAGTTATACATTCTATGACTTTGTGTTTTCATTACCCAGAATAACAATTTTGAAACGGAGCATACTCAAAATATTCAACATTTTACACTTTACAAAAGGGAGATCACTCAGTATTTGTATTGTTCCGGCATACCATCTGTCTGCAGTGTGCTGTACATGAACTTCCATCCAAACATGTACGGAATTACCCGACTCAACTATAATTGAATCATGTAATACATATATCTAACAATGTAATTACAAATATAAAACATTGGGCATATTCATTGTAATAAATTCATGTGGAAGAATTTCACACTATTTCCAGCAAAAAATCTAATTATAACTTGATATTTATTGGTAACTTTAGAAAAACTGTACAAAACAGAATTTTCCAAATTGGGAAATGGAATGAGTCAAAATCTGAAATGGAAAATATCTGCTCTACATGATGAACATGGAATTTCCATATGTGCTTGAAACAAATCATCTATTACTGAATAAAGCATACATTCAATAAGGTGGTATGGAATTCACTGTTACTTACAGTTGACGACAACTTGAAAGTCACTCGAGTTCACCAGGTTTCCATAGCGACCAGCAGAGACTCTTGCTTCACAGGTGTACTGACCATGCTCTTCTCTACTTAGATTTGTTAATCTCAAGCTCCCATCATCCCCCTTGGTCTGTCCTCCAAACATCCAGGTCAGACTGGACGGACTGGGATTGCTGTCTGCAGTACAGGTCAAGGTCAGATCATCACCTTCCTTACGAGAGTCGTGTGTTGATAATGTTATTTGAATTCGGGGGGAATCTAAAATACAAAGTGTCAAAAGGCGTTGTCCAGAAGAGTGGGTAGAACTTTAATGATATCTCTGTGCAGCACAGTATTACTGGTCAGATGTCATACAATGTACTGTTGAGCTACAATGAATGAATGTCTAACAACACCCCAGCACAAATATACACATCGGCTATTGGCGTCATAAAAAGGTAAGCATATGGAAATATTATTTATAAAATTATGTAAAAACACAGTGTAAAGAGCTGTGAGAAAAGTACAATACACTAAAATATCAAGGTAAGTATATTTTAAAATTTGGTATCATCCATTGCCCTGTTTTGGTGAGGTTCCTGTTTCGGTGGTTGCGTCGTTTGTGCACAATAGTACGGACACTTGAATATCTTTTGCATGGGTAAAGTAAACAAATGTCTGTCATATTCACAGAAATGTTCATAAAAATAAAGTTAAAACGAGCAAAGAAAGCAAGATTGAACTTTATCCACTCATAAACAAGGCACATTTCTTAATACATTTTTTTCTATGATTTTCAAAGACGTACTGTAATTTGAAAGAAAACTTAATTTTAAAACCTATTTTTGTCTGTTCTCAGATGTACTGGTATCTGGTTACTGAAGTCACATGATTGTCACGGTGTCTGCTGGAAAAATTCTCTTTACAGATACTTGTCAAAAATATATGGTCCTGTTTATATCTGTTTATATCTGTTTATCTGTATCTGTTTATATATTTATTAAAACTCAGAATGCAGCTTATATTTTTTAATCAAACAATTTTACCATTATAACCATTCATTTGCTCAATTGCAAGATATCATAATTGTTATATTCATTTTCCTAAAATGTTGTCCTTTAACACTGATTCTTGAGAGCTCCATTTTGTAATTTGCCTTAAAATATTTAACATATTTTTTTATAAATTATTATAAGTGTATGTTTTGTTGACCAACATACATGTTTTGATAAAACACTGAAAACATTTGTGTTGGAAGTTTTTGCTGTAAGCTATACCACTAAATGTATCACCCACCGAAACAGGTTACATAGTTAACAATATTTATTGCTGATGCATGCGACAGTTTTTGATGCACGTGCAGTAGTCTTAGCTACTTAGCGACCAGTTTAGTGCTCATGTGAAGTGTAGAAATACTAATAAAAAGGTAGGGATTTGAATAGCAAATGTCTGTTTATAAATATTGATATGCTTTAGAACCGAATGCTTATGATCACCGAAACTGGTCCACCCATGATATAGAAATCAAAGTGTTTTAAAAATTCTAGAATTAATTTAGGCTGGAATTTAAAAGATTCCAAACCATTTCTGTTGCCAAATACATCATTTCTCTTCAGCTTCAGATGATTACTTTCCACCAAAATGTGGTGCAGTTAGTGTACACTGACAATGTGCACACTGAGGAGGAGGATCCTTAATTCTTTAAAATAAATTAATGCGTCAAATATCTATGGCCGATACGGCACGGCACAAGACTACATGTACATCATCCTTCCCGCACCGCCTGTAAGAGGATTGCCACACCTAGGACAGTTTTGACAGAATGAAGCTTGTTCAAATCCGCACCGTCCCAATCATCTTGCCAAATCGAAAAGATATATTGGTCAATATATTTAAAATCACTGTCGGGGGACACCAATATTGACATGGGGCAAGTTCAAAGCAGATTTAGCAGCAACATCTGCCTTTTCATTGCCCTAACTGCCAACATGGCTGGGTACCCAACAAAACCTGCTACAGACCAAGATACACTGTTTTATGCATGAACCTGGTTATATTTCTATTTTCAGCATAAATAGTTTTAGTAATATTTTAAATTTCATGCTAAAATTACAGCTAAAACATGTTATTTGGTTATTGTTGTAACATTAAAGTTTGTTTTGTTTAACAATATTACTAGAGCACATTGATTTATTAATCATCGACAATTGGATGTCAACATTCGACATTTAGTAAATAATCTCAGATGAAAGTCTTTTATTAGCAGCAGAGGATATTTTATATGCACCTTCCCCACAGAAAGGACAGCACATACCATGGCCTTTGATATACCAGCCATGGTGCACTGGTTGTGACAGGAAAAATTCTCAACCTGAGAATAGATCCACTGAGGTGGTTTGATCCTATGATGCAAGCACCTCAGGCAAGTGCTCTACCCCCGTTGATTTTTTTTGTTAATGACTTTTCAAATTCTAATTGCCATGAAATATAACTAGAATTATCCACTATTTTGTGGGAAAAAACATCTTAGATCACAGTACACATATTAGTCCAGTAGCCGGGTGTGTGTGTGTGTGTGTGGCGGGGGGGGGGGGGTATCTTGCAAAAATACCCCCAAAGCAGGTTATTGTTGCTTTTGGTATGGGAAGTAGTCAAGAATCTGAATCTGAATGATGAGTTTTTCAAGATGGTGTCCAAGATGGCAGCCGCTGTAACCCAAAAGACTAAAACACGCGTATGTTCGTAAGTTTAAGTTGGAATTTCTATTGTAATACATCTTTTTCCATGTTTTTGTAGTCAATAAATCCATCTAGAGAGCTTACAGAGCAATGGGAGTCCACTTAGTGCCCAAATGATATAGATATTGGCAAAATTATGTCCAAAATTGCTGCCACAGTGCAGTGCAAAATAAACAAACGTATACGTATTGGCCAATTTGAACTCTAGCTATTGTGTAATACATGCCTTTGGTGGTGTAGACAAAATGTTATCTGGTACGAAGTTCCCTCACTGAGGAACTACTACACCCTCTTCTCTCTCGCTAACCAACTAACACCTAACCCACTGTCCTGGACAGACATCCCAAATAGCTGAGGTGTGTGCCCAGGACAGCGTGCTTGAACCTTAATTGGATATAAACATGAAAATAAGTTGAAATGAATGAATGCATTGAGCACTGCTATTGTGTGCTTGTTTAAGTGCCGGAATCCAACAATAAGACTGACACATGCAACCCACTATACAGTCATTGTAATTAGCCTTAAATAATCAGATATTTTGTTTTGAAGGTAGGTATAACACAAATATTATGAAATGTTGAACAGTATTCATTCTCCCTCGGGTCAAACCGCTGGCCATGCCAGAGGTAGGACCCAAGGGGGACATGCCTGAACCCTAGTGGATATAGGCATGTAAAACAAATTCCAAGTTCAAGTACAGTATTCGGTAGATGTGCAATCATGACAGACAGCAAATCATCACGTAAGAGAAAAGCGCTTGATGTATCCCTGCCTGTGTTTCATTCAATTGTCGACATCGCTATAGCCCTGCAGGCTATGAGACCATGCAACATGCTTATTTATTTGCATATTTGCTTCTATTAAATGAAATATTAAAATCTTGAGGCATTGCAGAAAGCAGAAAAAAGTCCAAAAAACTAATTTTCATACAGTTGAATCCACTTTACTGCATATCGGCTTATAGCATTAATCGGTTATTTGCATATTATTTGGCTGCACAGAACCTTTCAAAATCTGTATTTACATGAATGTGGAATAGGAAAATAGGCACACAGGCCTCTTCTCCGGTTCCTACAGGCCTGGCTTACATTGTGTTACTAATTTTATTTATTATTCGTGATTAAATATTTTTTATTTTCTAATTAATTGAATGAAATAAGCAAAATAAACCCAGTGCTATTAATATTTTGTTCAATGCACAATAGCATCTGTATCAAAATATACTGTAGCATAATAAATTGTACTATAATATGTTAAATATATTATTAGAGCTGTAACATAATAATTTTTGTATCGAGATGTGACTGGACCACCAAAAAGGACCAGACTTGAAATGTTTAAGTGGGACCGTACTGACGGCTTTCATTATACATGGATAAAAACCACTTAATCCATAAGGTATTAAAAATATGATCGGTTTGGATATGGGTAGTGTTTTGGCCCGTGTCTGCTGAAACTACTGGTGCAATAACGGGTTCAGGTTTTGAAACTTTGTATTTGTTACGCGTTTCCTGTCGCCAGATATGTTGTCCTTGTATACATGTAGTTGCTGGTAGTGCTCACTAAATTTTAGTATGTCAGAGATCGTCTGTCTGCCGATCTTGTATTTATCTGCTAAATCCTTGTGCCTTAACACAGGATTTGATTTAAATTCTTCAATTAACTCGACTTTTGTTTTTAAGGATAATTTAATACGCTTTCGGGTTTTTTCGGTCATTCAGTGATAAAAGCATGAATAAAAGTGAAACGCTTTAGCATTCATATTTATGCACCAGATTTTTTTTACAGTCTCAGCTCAACACAATTTTAAACCTTATACCACTTGCGTATGTAAACACACTGACACTAATCTGGTTGATCTAATGGTGTAAGTAATGACAAGAGCAGTGACCATGTCATTCATTTAGCAGATTGGTCGCGTAGCGGTTAATTAACAGTTTTGTTTGGGCAGTCATCAAACCGACGCTGTCTGGATGCCGGTGTGGACAGAGTTAATCACACCAAAACCGGCTTCTTTGTTCTTGATTTGGCATCCGATATCCGGAATAGACAGATGCTGGATTAGACAAAAGTTAAGTCATAATAAATTAATGGTCACTAGACGGGACCATGAAACTGTGCTGGTTTACACAGAAATCCGGTTTAGACAAATGCCGGTTTTGGCATTTTAGCAGAGTCCACTGTTTATATATATATAAGGATTGTCTGTAATTTCTTTTACGTTCATTGGGGTATGAAAAAAAATAAATCATCCGCAAACTATGTGAATCAACGAAGTCATTCTCACAGAAGTTTGCGGATGATTTTTTTTGTTCATACCCCGATGAACGTAAAAGACATTACAGACAATCCGTATAATTAAATTTCAAACATACTTATTAATAATAATACTAAAAGTTCATATTTTATTTTGTTTCTTAAACTTCAATGCTCAGTAATGCAAGATATAAATATAAAATAAAATGATGTCATCAGATGTTGTGAAGTTGCAAAGTTTTTTTAATACACTCACGAGAAGAATTCAATGTTCAGCACCATCAGTAAACAATTCACACTTAATTTAATTATTACCAATTGCCGCCATACTGGAAAGTGCAATTTTGAAAAGAAGAATTAGAAATGAACCCGGTTGAAGTGAAATTGTGCAAACTTGACTGAACTACTGGATTTTTAAATGGAACAAGCATTTGAGGTGCTGAAATAGTAGACGGGGCCAAGTTGCTGGTTTGCCATGGTTGACAAAGTTGTGCTAATTTTGTTTTTCTGTATGGATGGGAAATCTCTGTTATAACTTCTAACAGCAGATTCACTTCGATGCCCACTCATAAACATAATGTTCCTCATTTCAAAGCCAGCATCACTCATTGCCTGGATGCTTGTTGCTCGTAAGCAGTGTGCTGTGTATACTGTATTAGTTTTTGACTGCCTGCAAATGTCGGCCATGAAGCGAGTAAACTGGTATTGTTTCACCGGAATTGTGGTGTACAAGACAGATTCAGTATTTGGAGAATTTAAGGCATCCTTTGAGCAATGATTAAATAGAGATTTGTCATCTGGGTGAGTTATTTCGATTAACGAACGAAGTGCTTCAACTGGAAAGTAAGTATCATTACTTGCATACATCCGTTTGTCAATAGATGTTTCCACGTTATCAACACCACCTTGGTGGTTCTTTTGTTTTGTTTCGTGGACAATCGTTACATATTCACAGTTATTTTCATGTTTTGAAAATTTGAAAGATTTTAAATTCAGTTGTTGGTGGAATTCTAATCCACGACTGACGAAGTGGACTGATAAATTGAACCAATTTCTAAATCGCAAGATCACAGGGTTTGAGCTTTCATGGAGAAAGATACTTATTTTCTTTAGGTCAGCTGGTGCTATTATTTGTTTGTGTTTTGTGCTTCACGAAATGCCTTCCGTTACATTGAATTTCAGTTTGCTGTCCAGCACGTTGTTGGATGTCTTGAATTGTTTATCTTTCACTATGTCAACATCTTCACATATGTCATGCAGATGGCGGTTTAGTGCGGCGCATACATTTTTCAGGGTATTTTTGTGATATTCCACAGCTTGGCCCGCAGACATAGAATTTTCGTAATTTAATATTCAGATCTTCGCTGGTAACAGAATTAAAATCAACCATGCTGCCTTCTGTTTCACTACACCAGTCTGAAAAATATCATTGTAATAATACTTTAAAAACCCAATTACGGGTGCTAACACAATTTGGTAATTGTTTTCATACAGAGATTTTATCATTTATAGGTTTATGTTTGGTTTTATAATAGGTAAAAATATATTGTTCAGTTTATGATCAACAATTGTGTGAACAAGTGTCACATCAAAATTCTTAATGACCTTTCTTTCTTTTTTTAGGGGGGAGGGGGGGCATAATTACACTGCTTTTAGTCTTATTTAGGGTGGTGCTGGTGGGGTGTTTTTTTTTTTTTTTTTGTTGTTGTTTTTTATACAAGGGATTCTTGTATAATAATCATTCTTCCCCATCCCTTTTATTTTTCTCTTAAAAGTACTCTTATAAATATCTTGTTTCACAGAATGTGTATTGTAAGAATTTTGGATAAAGTTACAGTGTTCTAGCTAGCAGTAAATAGGAGGGCGGCGCGCCCTGCCCCGACTGTTGCCGCCCTGCCTTATTTTATCTTTTTTCTTTTTTTTTAACGGCCATTTCTTTTTTCGGTGTTCAATTTGAACTATGGCAAGTCTAGCTAATTTACGAGTTAGCTCCCCTGATGTCGGAAATTGGTTATTTTCAATTATTATGAAAACAAGTTATAAAAGTTACAAATACCAATACTTTTTACACAAAATGTTGTTTAAACACGAGAAAGGAAACTGACAGCGTTACAAAAAGCGGCTGGATTGTGCCAAAAATTTTCCTTTGGATCAATTAAAGTAAGTGTCCATTTTAAAAAAAAACAAATTACGACAATTTACATTAATATTTGTATAGTTATAGAAATATATGACTTTCTGATCGATATACCTTACAATAATCATTTTCTTAAATATTTGATGTAAACAGGCTTTTATTACAAATTAAATGTTAGTATTGTTGGGTGGTTTATTTGTTTGCTTGTTTTTTTTGTTTTTTGTTTTTTCTCTCCCTTCTTTTTTCAACATATGGCTGATCTCCCGGCCTACATCAACTACACTTATTTACTTTTATACAATGATAGACACATTTGTTATAACAAAAGCAAAAATAATAAAACAATTTAATAAAAATCACCATAAACTCTTGGTAGATTTAGTTGTCAATATATTTAGCATTTTAATACAAATTAAAAAAGATTAAAATAATAATTATAATAATAATAATAAAAATTTAAAAGTTGGCAGGTACACTGTTAATATATTAATAGTTACAAATATTTGCCTAAATAAATTATTATCATTCAATTGAATATGTATTGTGAGTTATAAATTGTTCTGTTATTTTATCAGATTTCAGGACAGCGATATAGTCAATTCTTTGGCAATATTGGATGTGTCTTCACTGGATGAGGATGTTCCTGCATTGTATGGAGAAATGGAGATGGAAGCTCTTGCTGTTCACTTCAACATGCTTGAATAGAACCTTCTAATCGAGAGGACAAATTTTCTTTCATTGATGTTATCCAGACTCTCCCAGGGATTGTAAAAGTGCTTTTGGGCCTTGATAAAAGTGGACTATGTACAGGCAATGTATCCACTGCTAGCCAAGAATGTGTCTGTACCACTGACTCTGCCTTTGAGCAGTGCTGAATGTGAAATAGTGTTTTCTCAGTTGAAAATGATAAAAACAGACAGAAGGAGCAAACTAAATGTTCCAACTGTAAGCAAGTTACTTCAAATTAAACTTATCTGGAAATTCATTCACGTTGAAACACTGCTAAATAAGACAACAGAGAAGTTCCTAAGTGTAAAAAACAGAAGATGTTGCAATCTTTGAAATAAACTGATCAGTTGTGTGTCCCTCTTGATGTTGCATGGTGCTAAGTTGTATATAAATACCTCAGAATTTTGTTCATTTTTTTGTGTGTATGTAACAACCCAAAGATGTTAACTATGAAACTGACCAGTGTATGTCCAGCAGTGCATCCATACAAGTGTTGCATTATTTATCAACCCTATATTATTAATTAGCATTAAATCCATAATTTGAATATTTTGTTAGGTTTTTGGGTCGGTTTTTTCTTCGGTTATGGTATATAAATTACTGCCTTCATAAACAATTATTCCCGCAGAAAGTGCCCTAATAATAAGTGAGCACCCTGCCCTCCTCAAATCCTAGCTAGAACACCGAGTTACTAAGGTGTTGTTTGAGTGATTTGTAATAGGCTATTTGTTTGAAGGTTAACTTACCCTGAAACAGTTTTACAGCCCACTTAGTATTTCTTTTTGTTGACTTTGATTGTTTACAATCCTCTAGTTCCATCAGCTGTTCCTCGGTTAACTTCTTAAATCGGTGTTGTGACTTGTTTAGTTTGGGGTTGCATTCCAGGTTTTTCTTCATTTGTTTTATTCCGTCTTCACTATTAGACGATGCCATTATTAATTCGTCATCAAAGTCATCATCAAATATCTCCAGTAACTCAGAAGTATCCATATGAAAACCAAGTATTGTTTTCGGATCACCAATGTCAAAATTTGCCATTTTTGTTGTGTCCATTGCTATAACGCTGATAACGCTGATTTAGTTTTTAATTTGTAAAGTTACTATTTAATTAATTTTATACCCAAAAATATATTTCTTATTAAAACACTTATTGTGTATCAGACCAATTATTTATTTTCATTTCATATGATTGATATTTAAAACTTCCCCAACATACCCAGTCTAAAAATAATTTGTAAACAGCTGTTAAAGTAGTTCCTTGACGACGTAATTTTTACTACGTCTGGACCAATGGGATGACATTATATTGCAATGAATGTAATGGAAATTTAATTATATACACACACACATACATACAGTGCACTCCCACATTCATATTTCCCAGTTTTCCACATGATGCTCACTTGAACGGATGTACAATACAGCAAACAAATTTCTTGACAAGATGGTGGCTTTTGTTTATTGTTTTTCAATGTAAAATACCTTGAAACTTTGAGTTCAAAAAGTAGTTTTCGGCAAGTATTTTCACTTGACCACAATGGCGGCAAGTCGCTGTCATTTTCAGGGATCGATAGTGATTGTAACAGCATTTGATTAGAAATTTGATCATTTCACCAACAATGAAAATCACTAAATATTGGGATATGAATCGAAGTTTGCATCAAAACATTTTGGTCAAAAAACCAGTCATCAGGAATAATGGACATAAATACTGGACAGCTGGCTACAAATGCCCATAAGTAACTGACTTTTTCTAGTTTTTTGCCTAATTTTAATCAACATACCTCAGCTGATCTAAAAATCATAAAAAATTGAAAAACCAACATCAATAATATTTATCGATTCACATATCAACTTTATTTTATGTATTTATAAAACATTTAAGTAAATATATGTGAGTAAAAATTATAAACATGTACCAACTCAGTGTGTTTTTTGTCAAAAATTAATCCAGTAGTCAAAAGGTTAATCCATTAAAACATATTCCCCTATAGTGTCTAGCCACGAATAACCTGACCAGCTACCGTTCTCAGCAGTCACGGTTTAGAGTGTCTAGCCATGAATAACCTGACCAGCTACCGTTCTCAGTAGTCACGGTTTAGAGTGTCTAGCCATGAATAACCTGACCAGCTACCGTTCTCAGCAGTCACGGTTTAGAGTGTCTAGCCATGAATAACCTGACCAGCTACCGTTCTCAGCAGTCACGGTTTAGAGTGTCTAGCCACGAATAACCTGACCAGCTACCGTTCTCAGCAGTCACGGTTTAGAGTGTCTAGCCACGAATAACCTGACCAGCTACCGTTCTCAGCAGTCACGGTTTAGAGTGTCTAGCCACGAATAACCTGACCAGCTACCGTTCTCAGCAGTCACGGTTTAGAGTGTCTAGCCACGAATAACCTGACCAGCTACCGTTCTCAGCAGTCACGACGGTTTAGAGTGTCTAGCCACGAATAACCTGACCAGCTACCGTTCTCAGCAGTCACGACGGTTTAGAGTGTCCAGCCACGAATAACCTGACCAGCTACCGTTCTCAGCAGTCACGGTTTAGAGTGTCTAGCCACGAATAACCTGACCAGCTACCGTTCTCAGCAGTCACGGTTTAGAGTGTCTAGCCACGAATAACCTGACCAGCTACCGTTCTCAGCAGTCACGGTTTAGAGTGTCTAGCCACGAATAACCTGACCAGCTACCGTTCTCAGCAGTCACGACGGTTTAGAGTGTCTAGCCACGAATAACCTGACCAGCTACCGTTCTCAGCAGTCACGACGGTTTAGAGTGTCTAGCCACGAATAACCTGACCAGCTACCGTTCTCAGCAGTCACCGTTTAGAGTGTCTAGCCACGAATAACCTGACCAGCTACCGTTCTCAGCAGTCACGGTTTAGAGTGTCTAGCCACGAATAACCTGACCAGCTACCGTTCTCAGCAGTCACGGTTTAGAGTGTCTAGCCACGAATAACCTGACCAGCTACCGTTCTCAGCAGTCACGGTTTAGAGCATCTAGCCACGAATAACCTGACCAGCTACCGTTCTCAGAGCGTCTAGTCACGAATAACCTGACCAGCTACCGTTCTTAGCAGTCACCGTTTAGAGTGTCTAGTCACGAATAACCGGACCAGCTACCGTTATCAGCAGTCACGACAGTTTAGAGTGTCTAGCCACAAATAACCTGACCAGCTACCGTTCCCAGCAGTCACAGTTTAGAGTGTCTAGTCACGAATAACCTGACCAGCTAGCGTTCTCAGCAGTCACGACGGTTTAGAGTGTCTAGCCACAAATAACCTGACCAGCTACCGTTCCCAGCAGTCACAGTTTAGAGTGTCTAGCCACGAATAACCTGACCAGCTACCGTTCTCAGCAATCACCATTTAGAGTGTCTAGTCATGAATAACCTGACCAGCTACCGTTCTCAGCAGTCACGACGGTTTAGAGTGTCTAGCCACAAATAACCTGACCAGCTACCGTTCTCAGCATTCACAACGGTTTAGAGTGTCTAGCCACAAATAACCTGACCAGCTACCGTTCCCAGCAGTCACAGTTTAGAGTGTCTAGCCACGAATAACCTGACCAGCTACCGTTCTCAGCAGTCACTGTTTAGAGTGTCTAGTCACGAATAACCTGACCAGCTACCGTTCTCAGCAGTCACGACGGTTTAGAGTGTCTAGCCACAAATAACCTGACCAGCTACCATTCCCAGCAGTCACAGTTTAGAGTGTCTAGCCACGAATAACCTGACCAGCTACCGTTCTCAGCAGTCACGGTTTAGAGCGTCTAGCCACAAATAACCTGACCAGCTACCGTTCTCAGCAGTCACGGTTTAGAGTGTCTAGCCACGAATAACCTGACCAGCTACCGTTCTCAACAGTCACGGTTTAGAGCATCTAGCCACGAATAACCTGACCAGCTACCGTCCTCAGCAGTCACGGTTTAGAGTGTTTAGCCACGAATAACCTGACCAGCTACCGTTCTCAGCAGTCACGGTTTAGAGCATCTAGTCACGAATAACCTACCAGCTACCGTTCTCAGCAGTTATGGTTTAGAGTGTCTAGCCACGAATAACCTGACCAGCTACCGTTCTCAGCAGTCACGGTTTAGAGTATCTAGCCACGAATAACCTACCAGCTACCGTTCTCAGCAGTCAAGGTTTAGTGTGTCTAGCCCTACCAGCTACCGTTCTCAGCAGTCACTGTTTAGAGTGTCTAGCCACGAATAACCTGACCAGCTACCATTCTCAGCAGTCACGGTTTAGAGCGTCTAGCCACGAATAACCTGACCAGCTACCGTTCTCAGCAGTCACGGTTTCGAGCGTCTAGCCACGAATAACCTGACCAGCTACCGTTCTCAGCAGTCACGGTTTCGAGCGTCTAGCCATGAATAACCTGACCAGCTACCGTTCTCAGCAGTCACGGTTTAGAGCGTCTAGCCACGAATAACCTGACCAGCTACCATTCTCAACAGTCACGGTTTAGAGCGTCTAGCCACGAATAACCTGACCAGCCACGAATAACCTGACCAGCTACCGTTCTCAGCAGTCACGACGGCAGACCTGCCAACCCTCCCGGATTCCGCGGGAGTCTCCCGGTATTTGATCAAATCTCCTTTCCCCTATGCGGGAGACAATTTCTCCTTTTAAATGACATTTTTGTAAGCATAAAAAATAAAAAATCGATCCTCTTTTGTCAAAATAACATAAGGGAAGTAACTCTGCCTTTTTTTTCTCATTCGGAAAATGTCGACTACTTTCGGTTTCTGAGAATGTAACAGGCCGAATTGTCCCGACTGTTTAACCTTTGCCAAAGTGAGAATTGTGGGATAGCCTATTTATATTGTTCAAAAAGCACATTTATAAAATGACGTGTTATTATAATGTTTGTTGTCATCGTAATGGCTACGAAGCGTGTTGCCGCTAATTTAACAGGCTGTGTATTGACATTCAGTGTTGCCATATAAAAAAAAACTATCCAATTTAGTTCTAATAACACCTCTGAATTGTAAAATGTCTTCCCACTGGATTACATAATGCAACTGTGACAAATCTGAACTGCCAGATTCCGAGTTGACAGCGATACACACGATGCATTATGATGTTAAAATCACATGTCACAGCAAGACAACGAAAAGACCAATTAGCTGTATAAACATACTTGTGTCAGTTAATTTTGTATGTTTGTGCAGTAAAATGTTGGTTATAAGGGTACACTTCAAGAAATTATTTTTGTACAATTAAAAAATGTTGTGTTTGATATTGACATAAAGTTACTCACAGAAATGAGTATAATTCCGGTATATTTCACACGATGTCCGTAATGAGGTTTTACTTATGATTAATGAAAATACAATGTTTATTGCATCATTATAATGATTTTAAATAAGTACCACGCCACCGTTCCTCATTATAGTAAAAACTGAATATTCATTTATGCAATTTATTATATAAATTTGTCTTTGGTACTTACATGTAGGTACACTAACCACAAATGATAATGTAACGCAACCTGTAAGGCTGTAAGTGTAATACCGTAAATGTACTAATTAATTTTTTAATGTCTTGTTCATGTTCTTAACATTTTTGGATAACATTTTTTTTTTTTTTTTAAATATGTATTAAATCATCATAATATTTAAAGTTAAATAAAAAAAAATTAAATTAATAATTAAAAAAAAAAAATATTCAATGCCAAGATGTAAGGTTAACAAGTATATATGACATTATATAGTATTCATATAACTTATTGTAATAATGTTTTATTTTTAAATCTTGCGATTTTGGGTTAAATTGTGTGAATTTAAAAAATCTCCTGTTTTTTGACAAAATCTGCTGCTTTTTCAACACACACCTCCTGCTTTCTCTTGACTAAAGGTTGACAGGTCTGAACGATGGTTTAGAGTGTCTAGTCACGAATAACCTGACCAGCTACCGTTCTCAGCAGTCACGGTTTAGAGCGTCTAGCCACGAATAACTTGACCAGCTACCGTTCTCAGCAGTCACGGTTTAGAGCGTCTAGCCACGAATAACTTGACCAGCTACCGTTCTCAGCAGTCACGGTTTAGAGCGTCTAGCCACGAATAACCTGACCAGCTACCGTTCTCAGCAGTCACGGTTTAGAGCGTCTAGCCACGAATAACCTGACCAGCTACCGTTCTCAGCAGTCACGGTTTAGAGCGTCTAGCCACGAATAACCTGACCAGCTACCGTTCTCAGCAGTCACGGTTTAGAGTGTCTAGCCACAAATAAGTTGACCAGCTACCGTTCTCAACAGTCACGGTTTAGACATTGAACAGATTTATTCTCTGCAAGTGTACTGTAGGCAAGAGGTGTAATTAATTTAGTCAACTAAAATCAAGGGAGGTAAGAACTTTCTCGCACAGGACTATAACACTGAAATCAACTGAAACCATTAGTGTGACTTCTTATGTTTATCTCCATGTCACATATGAATAGCTTGTTTTAAAAATTTACTAGCCACAATTAAAAATTCACTAGCCCTACTTTACTTTAAGTTAATAGTTTTACTAAATAATATTAGTAATAATCAAATTTGTCACCTAAAGAGGGAGATACTAGATAAGAGCTTAAAAACACTAATATTAGGGGGTTGGGGTGGGGGCAGGATATTCATATTTACAAAATAGACTTAACATTTAACCAAAAATATTCACTAGATGTCGGGCATGGCAATAGTTGTTACTTACTAGCCCAACATTGAATATCACTAGCCATGGGAGTGGGGCTACCATAATCTAGAAGCCCTGTTTTAGAAAACTTTAAAAGTGACTTTAAATGTATGTGAATACCCAATCATTACACATTCTTAAATGTCCAGTAGTCTTAATTCAGCCAATTAGGACAATATACAAAGGTATTATTGCTAAAAATATTAATTAGTCTAGTAATATTAGTCAATTAATATTTACAGTGTAATCATTCCAGTAGCATTTTCCATACCACATACAGTACACACTGAGCTGCACTGAGTTAAGACTCAGGTCTGGATTGTCCGTCTCTGTCTGTGAAGAGATTCCCAGCTGTACACCTGTACTCGTCTCCATTACTACTACATACTAACATACATGTATCACATACTAATATACTACAAACTAAAATAGTGTTACTTACAGTACACATTGAGCTGCACTGTGTTAGACACAGGTCTGGATTGTCCGTCTCTGTCTGTGAAGAGATTCCCAGCTGTACACCTGTACTCGTCTCCATTACTACTCCATACTAACATATCACATACTAATATACTACAAACTAAAATAGTGTTACTCACAGTACACACTGAGCTGCACTGAGTTAGACTCAGGTCTGCATTGCCCGTCTCTGTCTGTGAAGAGATTCCCAGCTGTACACCTGTACTCGTCTCCATTACTACTACATACTAACATACATGTATCACATACTAATATACTACAAACTAAAATAGTGTTACTTACAGTACACATTGAGCTGTACTGGTCTGGACTCAGGTCTGGATTGTCCGATTCTCTCTGTGAAAAGATTCCCAGCTGTACACTTGTACTCGTCTCTGTTGTCTTCCTTTGATGGTGTGAACATGTAGTTGAATCCTGTGTGTTCTATACCATTGTTATTCCTAATCCAGTAAAACGTAGCCACCGGATTTCCTTGATCAGTTAAAGAACAATTCAGTGAAGCTGATCTCTGTTCAAGCCATGGCTGTGATGGAACTGAAGACAAACTCGGTGTATCAGGAGCATCTGCATTTAGAAACAATTTTGGGATCAAAATATAACACAAGGATTTGTCAGAATTGAATTATTCGCCTACCATCAACTTATTCGGGGTCACTGATAGCTGCATCCATAAGATGTTCATCTCAATTCATGTTAAAACATAAATAAAATAATAATAATCAAAAATTCAATTTAATTTTAATTGAATTGATTTCTTATATTTGTGAGAAACGAAGCTAAATGCAAAAATTAGCATTGAGCAAAAGGCAAATATATTTTAATTTTAATCTTTAATTAATCTTTAATTCTTTTTGCATGCATTGTTATATATAAACATCCATACCCAGTGTTCTGTAGCCAGCAATAAATAGAAATGTGCTACGCCCTGGCCCTGTTTTGTGCCACTCTGCCCTTGATTATCGCAGCCCTATCCTAATTCATTGCTATACAAAAATAATGAAACCAAAATATTGCTTTCCGTTCAAAGTGTGTACAGTGTTGTTACAGATCTGAATTTCCCAACTAAGAAACATTTGACAATACATGGTTTGGTCACAGGTGTGAAAGTCTGACAACAGTACTGCATGTGGCATGTATTTCTTACTTTTGTTAATCGTTATGACTGCAGACGAGCAGGCAGCCATTCTTACAAAGCTTGAATGAAGAGTAACCTTACTGTCACACAGCACTTAACTAATTAACCGAACACCCAGTTGAAAGTAGACATCAAGATAACTTAGCAGTGGATTGTATTAAATGATATAAATACTATACGCAATAGACAGAAATAATAAAAAGGTGGGTTTTTTATTATTAATAATGGCTAATAATTTTGTAATTATTAATAATGGCTTAATTGTGTATATATTCAGTGCATTGGTACAATACGACCATGATTGTACTTTTTCATCAAAATTCCAAATTTAAGTACAGTGGACTGTGGATTGGGACCAACAAAATATGCCGGTTTAGACAGAGTGCCGGTTTATAAATATTTCATTCAGAGAGCCATAATTATCAAAATCGTAAATTACCAACGTAAATAAAATGTCATTATCCACAACAACCTGACTAACAGTAACAGGAATAGCCGAGACCTACATTTTCAACCAATGAAATTAAAGATCCACAGTAGCAATCAAGATCAGGCATGGCTGGGACAGAAGTTCGGACCAGACTTGAATTGTAAAAATTACCAAAACAAAACCATAAAAATAATAATAAACACACACAAACTGAATAAACACAATTTTATTTTATTGATTAAAATCACATGAAATGGAATTACAAACTTGATAAACACAATATCATTTTAATAATTAAAATCACATAATAATTAGAATTTGAGTTCATTGTTTATTATGAATGTCACAGTCTATCGAGTGTCAGCTGAGAAAAAGTCTGTAACTGTTGATTGTGTTTTCTTTACGTGCTTCTTCAAAGCAGACTTCTCTGTCATGGCCTCCAGCTTTAATATTGGTTGTAACAGTTCGTCATCGGTTGTAGCAGCAAAGGTTTTCAGTTGTCTTAACATTTTAAGCGCATCGGCGTAAGAAAGTTCTGGTGTTGTGTCACAAGGTGTGTCATCTTCATCTCCCGAACTGTCGTCTGCTAGTTTCTCCTCGGTTTTAGCAACAGGTGTAAGGGCAGTTACTAGCTGAGCTTCCCACTCTGTCGTATCCGGATTCTCTGTTGGGATGTCGTGATCAAAGTCAACAAACTCGGCCGCATTAATATCACGGGATATGGTGGCTACCAACGTAGAAAGAGGAACATCGTCGTCATCAGCATAGTCATCATCAGCATCATTGGAATCAGAAGTGACAGGAAAATCACAAACCATGAAACACTTGACAATTGTTGTTGTCTGTGTTTCCTTCCAGGCAAGGTTAATCCAATTAACCGCATCCAACACTGTGATTGCCTTGCATAGTTCACTTACATTAGCACAATCTTCCATCCGTAAAATGAGCGATCTCATCATGTGTTTTCTGTACCTGGTCTTGAAAGCCTTAATTATGCCCTGGTCTAATGGTTGTAGCACTGAGGTGGTGTTAGCTGGTAGAAATTTAACAGTTACATTGCTCACTCTCAGATCACAGCCGTGGGATGGTGCGTTGTCGATGAATAAAAGAATATTTCTTCCCTGTCGGCGCATCTGTCGATTAAGTTTCTCTAACCAATCATTGAACAGTTGTGAATTCATCCATGCTTTCCGATTGGCTGTCCAGGTCACAGGGAGTGACTCCTTTCTAATGTTCTTAAAACAGCGAGGATTTTGGGCTTTCCCTATTACCAATGGTTTCGTTTTTTCTCCTGTTGCACTACAACACAATAAAACAGTTAATCGTTCTTTTGAAACCTTCCCACCTTTTGCCGCTTGTGTTTTATAAGTCAGTGTCCTGTCTGGTAATGCACGAAAAAACAGACCTGTCTCGTCACAGTTAAAGATATCCTTCATCTCGTAATCTCCAAGAATGGTTGGTAGGCGTGTCTTAAAGTCGTCCACGATATCAAGATTGACACCTGCACTCTCCCCACTAACTTTGAACTGTTTTATGTTGAACCAAATTTTCCATGACATCAGCCAGCCATCGGATGCTTTGAAGTCAGGTACTCCTAGCTGTTCGGCGAACTGAAGGGCTTTTTCTTTTAAAATCGGACCGGAAATTGGCAGTGTTTTGGATCTTGCCTGCTTAAACCACTGATGCATTAATCCATTTAGATTTTCGAACTTTCCGCCGGATATTCGTTTTCTCTCTGCCGAAATGTTGCTTTCATACAATTGCCGGTAATGATCACCACGTTTTAGAATGTCAGATACTGTCTGTATTCCTATCTTAAATTTCACTGCTAAATCCTTCTGTTTACATAGTGGATTCGATGAAAACTCTTCTATTAATTTAACTTTAGTCTGCAGTGAAAGTTCCATGTGTTGCCGTTTTCTAGGTCGCCCTGCCATTACTAATTCAATAAGACACGGCAAAACATGCGCCATACGTATTTATGCAAACTGCTTGACACTAAGTCGATATGAGTGAATACATTTAGGTTTCAACACACACTAATACTAATCCAGTTGATCTAGCTGCATATTGTAATTACAAGAAGTGCGGATCATTTTTTATTAAATGTTCAAAGAAGCGCGATTATGTCATCTCACTCGGTTACAGTCGGTAGCCTAATTACTTGCAAATTGTCATCTTTGTTTAACAATTGACCAAAGGCAGACTGAACTTGCAAAATTGTGTGCCAGTATAGACAGAGCTAATTACTATGTAAACCATTCTTTTGTTCTGGAATTTGCATCCGTAATCCGAAGTACACAGCTTCCGGATTAGCCAGAGTTTTGTTCCTAATAGATTAACGGTAGCTGGACGGGACTTTGATATCGTGCCGGTTTACACAGAAATCCGGATTACTCAAATGCCGGTTTGTACAGAGTCCACTGTATAATAATTATGTTGCCTCACACCCGCACCCCCATCCCTGAAAAACGGGTAGTAAATGAAAAAGAAGCAGGAATAAAAGAAAATAATACTTGATTTTTTAAGAATGTACAAAATTTGATAATATCCAGCACTTGCCTTAAAAATATTATTTTCACGTTAAATATTTACATTAGCGCCCTGCCCTGTTAAAATCCTAGCTAGAACACTGAATACATAACCATGTCATTTGATGCTGTGGGGCATTGGCTGGAACAGGACCTATCCCTCCTCAAACGAGCACTCTATCATGTCATTTGATGCTGTGGGTCATTGCTTGGGACAGGACCTATCCCTCCTCAAACGGGCACTCTACCATGTCATTTGATGCTGTGGGGCATTGGCTGGGACAGGACCTATCCCTCCTCAAACGAGCACTCTACCATGTCATTTGATGCTGTGGGGCATTGGTTGGGACAGGACCTATCCCTCCTCAAACGGGCTCTCTACCATGTCATTTGATGCTGTGGGTCATTGGCTGGGACTGGACCTATCCCTCCTCAAACGAGCTCTCTACCATGTCATTTGATGCTGTGGGGCATTGGCTGGGACAGGACCTATCCCTCCTCAAACGAGCACTCTATCATGTCATTTGATGCTGTGGGGCATTGGTTGGGACAGGACCTATCCCTCCTCAAACGAGCTCTCTATCATGTCATTTGATGCTGTGGGGCATTGGCTGGAACAGGACCTATCCCTCCTCAAACGAGCACTCTATCATGTCATTTGATGCTGTGGGTCATTGCTTGGGACAGGACCTATCCCTCCTCAAATGAGCTCTCTAACATGTCATTTGATGCTGTGGGGCATTGCTTGGGACAGGACCTATCCCTCCTCAAACGAGCACTCTACCATGTCATTTGATGCTGTGGGGCATTGGTTGGGACAGGACCTATCCCTCCTCAAACGAGCTCTCTACCATGTCATTTGATGCTGTGGGGCATTGGTTGGGACAGGACCTATCCCTCCTCAAATGAGCACTCTATCATGTCATTTGATGCTGTGGGGCATTGGTTGGGACAGGACCTATCCCTCCTCAAACGAGCTCTCTAACATGTCATTTGATGCTGTGGGGCATTGGCTGGGACAGGACCTATCCCTCCTCAAATGAGCTCTCTACCATGTCATTTGATGCTGTGGGGCATTGGTTGGGACTGGACCTATCCCTCCTCAAACGAGCACTCTACCATGTCATTTGATGCTGTGGGGGCATTGGCTGGGACAGGACCTATCCCTCCTCAAACGAGCACTCTACCATGTCATTTGATGCTGTGGGTCATTGGCTGGGACAGGACCTATCCCTCCTCAAACGAGCACTCTACCATGTCATTTGATGCTGTGGATCATTGGCTGGGACTGGACCTATCCCTCCTCAAACAAGCTCTCTACCATGTCATTTGATGCTGTGGGGAATTGGCTGGGACTGGACCTATCTCTCCTCAAACGGGCTCTCTACCATGTCATTTGATGCTGTGGGGCATTGGCTGGGACTGGACCTATCCCTCCTCAAACGGGCTCTCTACCATGTCATTTGATGCTGTGGGGCATTGGTTGGGACTGGACCTATCCCTTCTCAAACGAGCTCTCTATCATGTCATTTGATGCTGTGGGTCATTGGTTGGGACAGCTAGGACCTATCCCTCCTCAAAGGAGCACTCTACCAACTAAAACATCCGATCTACTTACAGTGAATAATCATCTTTCTGGATTTACTCTCAGTGTATCCACCATACTGCCAGGATGGAGTACACACACAGTCTACGTTATTCTGACGTCTGTTGGCTGTAAATGATATTGTACAGGTTCTGGTTTCTCCACTGTCAGT
This sequence comes from Gigantopelta aegis, assembly GCF_016097555.1. NCBI lineage: Eukaryota > Metazoa > Mollusca > Gastropoda > Neomphalida > Peltospiridae > Gigantopelta > Gigantopelta aegis. The sequence continues at coordinate 163,140 of NW_024532873.1, read as the reverse complement.
GTTAGAACAAGAAGTAGACCCTCCAGGACAGGACCAAGTCAGAGTTGGTTTCGGGTTTCCACCTGTTGTAGAACAGTGCAGTGTTATGACGTCACCCTCAAACACAGGGAATCCTGTTCCTGAAATAGCTGGAGCTTCACTTGGTGGATCTGAAAACAATCATTGTCATCTTGAGGAAATTAAATGTGAACTATTTACTATAGTGTTTTGTTGATGCTGTAGTACCATGGGCCGGTGCTGTCCACTCAACACATTTTCGGTAGTCAAGGAGGATTCTGAGAGATTTTTGCTAGCATTATAATCAAGACTTGAGTCTCCAACCCAGTGGATATTTGGTGACAGGAAAGTGTTTGTGTACTGCCGAATACCATAACATACACTGAAGACGTACCAATCCGATTAAAACTCCTTTGCCAATTTAATTTATTATTACTTTGAAACAGTCCACATTTGTAAGCTAATAGATCACAACATCTGATAAGGCTAACTCATTTATACTGTTTATATAGTTATGAAAAAAAAAGGAATTGTATTAAATAGTGGCTTCTGTAGCCTACACAAACTCTTTACAGAAATCCACGAAGTTGGTAAAATTCTCGATTAGTTCATAATTGTTAGCCTACAAAACTTACTCAAGGTCCCAAAAATGGCAAGCATGTAACTTTCTACTTTCTAAAAGAAATGAAATTTAAACAAAGACAATTCAAAAGTAGATGGAATAATAAAAAGAAGGAAAAGAAATGATAATAGCTAGGTATTTAGGAATATAGGCTATATTGGTCTCATTTACAAAATACAGTCTTTTTTTACATCTATTATTTTTCTTTCTTTATCTTTAAACAAAAAAATTCAAATAAAACTTCATTTAAATATTTGTATTTCAACCAGAGGTTAATGAATATACATCTGTTATTTATATATGTATACATGTACAAAATATAGTAACACTATAATCAATGATCATAGCCAACTATTTAATTTTTGTTCCTTAAGTAAGTTTGTTACAAAGTCACAGACCATGTGACTTGGACATGATTTGATGCACAGTACTCTGTGGCATATTGACCAATCAGAGCTATAGGGGTCAGATTATATTTTAATCTGACTATACAATTAGCTCCACTGGTTAATAACTATTACCTGTGGATGTAACAGAATCATGCCAGTGATTTGAAAAGACTTTGAAAACATTCGTAATTATGCCGAGGGTATTCGGGTGAATTACAAAGTATGCCGGAAACTAATTTTAATATAAAATTTTAATGTTGAACTTTCGTTTCAAGACAAAAAAAACCTTGATATTATAGCCATAAAATCTATTTCTTCTAGTACACAATCCAGAGTTTATTACTGCACTTTCCCCCCATTTTAATTAATGTTGAAATAGGTCAACAAGTTGGTCTATTGTTTAAGCGACAATCTAACTGAATTGGAGTTTGCTTATATGAACCACGGCCTTAACAGCCGAGGACTGCATATATGAACTTAATGCAAAATGGTTATGATTATTATTTAATCATATTGCCACAGACGTGGATCAAATTTCAGCCATACAGTGTTAAAATTATAACTACAATTATGTTAAACACCAGTAATTTAAAATGTACTAAGGCCTTGAACTTTCTTTTCATACAATCTAAAAAAAACCACCCATAAAACAAATAATATGGTGGTATATTTAGAACACACACATTTTTTTTCCTTATACTTTTAAACATACTGAACTTCAACTTGTATCTCGAAATATGGAATTGTTCTATCAAGTGCTTAACTTATTATTTTGAAATGTCGGTATATTATCTCAAGATTTCAACTTATACAGTCAAGCTCTCGACCTGTTATCATGACTATATGCCACTGAAAGTACGTACGCATTGACAAGAGATACATATAAGTACAGCATTCAACAATATAACTTAAGAGCTCAATTAAATAATAGCTTCAGCCCTCAACATCAATATAATAGGTCAAGATCTCAACATAAGGTGCACTTTCCACTAAGATGATCTGCGCACAGAAACATGCATTTTCATATCTACATTTTCATAATTTGACATCATCAAAGTACGTTTAAGCCACAAGTAAACATCGATTGACCTTTTTATTCTATGCATGTTGAACGCACACTCAACTTATTATCTCGAGCTCTCGACTTATTATCTTGTACGTATTACTGATTATATCTCAAGTGCTCGACTTGTTATCTCAACTGCTCAACTTATTAACTTGATCGCTTGACTTATTATCTAAAGCAACTTATTATCTCGAGTGCCCATCTTATATTAGCGTTTGACTGAGTACTCAACTTATTATATTAAACTCTTGACTTATTATCTCGAGTGCCCATCTTATATCAGCGTTTGACTGAGTACTCAACTTATTATATTAAACTCTTGACTTATTATCTCGAGTGCCCATCTTATATCAGCGTTTGATTGAGTACTCAACTTATTATATTAAACTCTTGACTTATTATCTCGTGCTAATTTTTTTTTATCTCCAGCGGTTTACTTATTATCTTAATTAAGCTCTCGACTACTGACTTCTGCATCAGTACTGTACAGCCAGAAAGAGAATTGCAAAAGAAAAAGACATTGATGTTGATGAGAGTTAATATGTTGGGCACTTGACATAATTTTACAATGAATTTGTAGCTTGAGATAATAAGTTGAGAGCTCAAGATCATAAGCTACATTTTTCCATTAGTAGCAAGGGATTTTTATATACATATATAACCGGATACTCTCACAGACAGGAAACCAAATACCATGTCATTTGACCAGCTGTGGTGCACTGGTTGGAACATGCAAAAAACTTAATCAGTTGAATGGATCCACCAAGGTATTTCGATCTTGTGATGCAAGCACCTTAGGCGAGCAATCAACCGACTAAGCTAAACCCTGTTCACACCCAGCCAAAAAAGAATGACAAAATATAAAGACATACTTGATGATGTCTTTGCAGTAGCTTTGTATCTCACGTAATCAGTGCACCACAAACGGTTAAAGGCCATGGTATGTGCTATCCTGTCTGTGGGAAAGTGCATATATAAAACATCCCTTGCTACATTAGAAAAAATGTAGCAGGTTTCCTCATACGTGTCAGAATTTCATGTATGACATTCAATAGCTGAAGATTAATTAATCAATATGCTCTAGTGGTATAGCTAAACAAAAAAACAAACAAACTTGTATCTTACCAGACCGATTTTTTAATATTATCTTTATTATGTCATCACACGTTTGGAATAAAATCCTTTGTAATGACAGATTTTGTCGAAGTTTGTATATTTTTTATCAACAACATTGGGACCATTCTAGATCAATAACATAATGCTGACTTGACATATATGTCAGAGCCGTTCGAAACTGGTAGTGGTAGTAGTCATTGAAGGCGAAAAAGTGGTTGAACCCCAAAACAAAATGGTATAGAAATTATTTTGGTATCATTTGTAGAAAATCATATTCAAAATCTGCTAAAATCCGCTTTGGGGAATTCTTTTTAAAAGTGTTTATATTTTAAGAAATTTTAGGAAATTTAAAAAAAATTATTCCAAATGACGTTACGTGTGAAGTCATTTAACAAATGTGTGGCGATTGAAAATACAATGGTAGGCCTATCTAAGTACGTCACAGAACATCGGCATGTAATAAAATGTCACAGTACACCAAATCCGTAATAAATATAGTTTATAAAACTGCAAATTAATCATAAATGTTCATGTATTATACCGTTATAGACAGCGTTTTAAAAATAGTATCCTCAGTTTGTATTTCCCACAAATATTGGTTTTTCTAATAATTAAAACAATATACTTGAATTTTTGTGCTTGAAATATGAATATCTGTATATTTAATGCATTTCTGATTATTTGAATTATAAATATCAACCTTCTCTCTTTTTCTTCCAAATGACAAACTGAAACAGCGTCTGAAATGGCACTTAAATTTATTGACAGACGTGGATTTAGGTAGGCCTGGGTCCAAGTGTCCACTAGTTTGCCTTTGTATGAGTCCTGTATGATGGGTATGAGGAAGTACATCAACAAAAGATCACGAGGCTCCAAGTAGAATTAGGAAAACATGTAGATATTGAGAGCATGAAGGCAAATCTGGTATCAGATTATTATATATTTGACTGATGATATGTTGAACAGTATATACATGTATGCTAAATCCATGGAGACAATCTCATCAAGCAGTGAATCGTTTCAGCCCCAGAATCTTCCACTTACATGAAGTTTACTGGTTCACCTACCTGGGTAAACTCACAAACGATGGCTTGGACCATAAGCATTGGTGTCAAAAATGTCAATTACGAGAGAATTGGATGCAGCATCAGAGGCTCCAAATGTGCTTTAGTGCTGGAGTGTTGGAAGCAGTGTATGCTCTTACTGCAAAATTGTGTAACAGTTTACGATTATACCATTCGTGACTAAAGTGGTACAAGGATCCCTTGATAGATTGTTTACTTAATAAATTATTTTGAGTTGACATGGTTTCTGCAGATTGTAGACAGCAGGGATATGAATCTGAATCTGTCAAAGAATATATATTGTGTCACATATTGGACACATCAAACGCACAATATTGGCTGTAAAATCAGTTGCAGAATAATAAGACTTCAACATATATAGATTTGGGGCACAACTTAAAAACGAACACCTATAGTATTCCAAAGTATACTAACCAGGCACAGATGTCAATTTCTTAATGGGTGTGTACATTAATGTAATGTAGTTAAGTTTGGTTGCGTTAGAGAAGTCTTCTCATCTCATATAAAAGACAAAATTAATTTCTTATCCTGGCCCAAATCCAGCACCTGCTAACATTCTCCCATCAATTAATCTTTGTAACACGTTCAAGGTCAGGGATAGGATACACCCCTAATTCTGTGCCTCGTAAAGTATATTATTTAAAAAATATTAATAAGTTATTTTCTATATAGATTGAGCCATATATTAACGGATTATAATGCTAAACGCCTGTTTGCTTAAAGGAATGATAAAGCAAGGCTTTTGGACTGGTATGCATATTCAACGATATATAATGCACATTATTGCTTAATATCAACAAGTATAATCATATAGTTAATTAATAAAACGGTTAAATGTGACGGCTATTATATATAATGGGCGCAGCCATTTCGTACCATCCCAGTGAATACGCCCTCTGGCGAGCTGGTGGTTACATAATACCTAACGTGTCACGTCAGGAATTAGTCTTCGAACTGAAGAAACAAAACATACCTGATTTTTGTGGTTGCATCACAATATTCTGTAATAATATCCATCCCAGTAACACAGCAACGTGTATATGTAGTTTATTTTTTAATACAAAATAAACCACCATTGCCAGTGTTGAAATAACTGTATTATGTTTTGTATATAAATTAACCCACGTACTGAAATAATAGTCGGAGTGTTTTCTTGGTTAATTGGTCTTTTCTTTCCTTGGCCTGCATGTACCTGTGGTTCTTGATTGGCAGGTGTATATTTAGATGGTCCCCAGACACTGTGTCTAGACACACCAAAAAGACGTGCTTCTTTTATTAAAATCACAGGGTATATTGTGTGATAACCTCAAATTGTAATGGACTTTACCAGCCGTCCTGCTTTATTACTGTAAGTAATTCTGTAAAACCCTCTATTAAGTAGACTTAATTTCCCATCTAAAATCACAAAACTGACCAATTACGTAGTCCCAGAGAAAAGAAAATTATCACTTGGATATCGTGAGTGGTTGTTTTTGCTTGAATGTATCCTACCAATAGGCCTAATAATATGCATTTTTTCTTTGGATTTTTTAAAAGAAAAAATACTATAACTCCATTTAGTTATATTGATGCAAATTGAAATACATTTAGTTAAATAGTTTTATTATACTATCAAGTCATTTATGTTGTTTTACAAGTCAGGTTGATGAAAGCAAAGCGCCTTGTCGTGAATTAGATGGCTGCCCCAAGTTAGCAGGAATAATCATGGTTTTTTTATTAATTCTATAATTACGCATTTTTCATTTATTAAAGTGTCAGTATGTATTGGTGGTCCGGGTATGCATTTTCCAACACATAAGGCTTTTGTTGGAGTTTAGTCTACCTTTAAGATTCAAATCTGCATAAAATAAGTTTGATTTTATTTTTTTTGGTCTGGTGAAATACATCCATGGTCAAGGAACAGTATTATCATCTCAGTATGTATTATGGAGTGGTATGTATTTTGGCATGTTATCTTTAAATAGCAATTGTGGGTCATCAAAGAAAAGCTACCACGTCAAATGCAGAAGATTTTGTTGACAGAGGTATTTTTTATTGATAAGAATAAAGCAATGTTTACAATTTGCCAGTTTGCGGTAAGTATAAACAATTAGACATATCATGTAACAAAAAGTACTATTTTCCATAAGGCACCTTTTTAACATGCATAAACATTCCTCTATCTCCAAATTTTCATACTGAATTTTACTCACTGGCTGTACAAAACATTGTCGTCTGCTACTAGTGAAATAAACACAAGGCAATTAGACCACCACAACATCTCTATTTCTATGGACGTCCAAATTAGTTTGATTTTGTTTGTTTTTTGTTTAATGACACCACTGGAGCACACTGATTAATTAATCATCGGCTATTGGATGTCAAACATTTGGCAATTCTGACATGTAGTCATCAGAGGAAACCCGCTATATTTTTCTTAATGCAGCAACCCTTACGGAAATAACCTATACAAACTTATAAGTGGAATATACTTTACTTATACGCCACTTATAAGTTACCTATATATTGGTATAAGTGAAGTATCAGGGTGTATAAGTATAAGTGAAAAAAATGGTTAATGGATACTTCACTGATACTCCACATATTTTTCACCTATAAGTGGTTTATCAGTGGTATAAGTGAACTGGAATTAGATATTTTTGTTGTTGTTTCTACAAGTGAAATATAAGTGAAATATTAGTTTGGAGATAGTCCTTTTGCAAAGAAAATGATGTGTTCCAAATGAATGGGGAAAAAACTAAGTCCAAAACATTTTCATGGTTATTTTTTTAAAATTCATAACTTCTCACAGGATTTATCGAATTCATTGAGAACAGTGGCTAAACAACCAAACATACATGTAGCAGATTTAGATAGTATTTACGATAATTTAAAAAAAAAAAAAAAAAAAAAAAAAAAAAATATATATATATATATATATATTTGATACATATGGTTATATATGATTAAAACAGGATCATCTTGTAATTATCCTATACTACCTCCTCACTTTCAATAGACTCCCCCACCCCAACACACCTGTCATAATAAAGATCTGTAAAAAGTAGCTGATGGGGGGGGTGGGGGGGTGGGGGGGGGGGGAATTGCTAATATGCCACAGTTCTGGTTAAGAATTATACAAATATATTTTGTTTTGAGCTGCCATTTAAACGTTAGAATATTGGTTCAACATTATTGACGTTGCACTGCGTAGAATGCATAAATTAACGAACTACACTCGCCTGTGTCTCGTATTAGGCTGGTTGAACGAGACTATGCGACGTCATACAGTGTTTTGACAGAAGCGCAGTCAAGCTGCATGTAGAGTACCAGTCCAACGCATGGAATAAAAAAAAAGGATCGGTCTATGAGTCTGACTATGCGGTTGACCTAATATAAAAAAGACAATAAAAACGATCGAATCATTATTGCGTTTTGGTTAGTATGAATTAGAAACATAAATTATACAGTAAACATTATATACAAGTATTCGTGTATTCGGTTCAGCTAGTGACGAATACGAATGCAACTACGAGCTTTCCAGTCGATTCGTCCACTGGACAATTCGTCCACAGACGATTCGTCCACCGGACGATTCGTCCACTCACCTCGGACAATTCGTCCACTCGATGACTGCATTTTTTTTCAAACATATTAATAGTTATTTCTTTGACATTGTAATCGTTTCTTAACATTATTTTGTGTATACTATAACCAAAAAAGTAAAATAGAGTTAGAATTCAACATTACTATCCAGTTTTTATTAACCGTTTGTATTCATTATCATGCGGATGATTCGTCCACGGACGATTCGTCCACTCGCCCGTACACAATGTGGTAAATAGGTAATGCAAGCCTCCGGATTCCCTGTCTGGAGCTCCACGCAGTAAGACGTGTTTGTTTTGCGTGTGCACACTGCACGTGCTTTCGTGTGCTCGACTTGGGGGTCCTTCATTTCGTTGTTTTTGTCAGCGAAATGAAGTTTTGTACTGGGATGTATGCGGCCATTGGAACTGATTGAACGCTGGAACGCTTCTCGTTTCGACAGCCTGCACCACCAGGTTGGATTCTTTTTTAGCGAGATTCCTTGCCTCCACGTCATTTCTCCGTCTGACTGTCGACTTGGTTTTTTTCGTGAATCGTATGACGGCCATTCTGCAGAACGCCGCGGTTGTTCGCGTTTAGTCTCTACATGTCCGAGCCTGTCCTAGCAGCACTGGAAGATTGACCGCTCCACTCTAAGAAGAAATAGGAAGCGGGATCAGCCCCTACTACTCTTTTTCTAGACTTTACCTTGCTTTATAGTGATACCATCTCGTATCCTCCGGAGTCGGGCCCGTCCGCACCACTATACCAAACCATGACGACTGGACTATACCCTAGTCTGATACTCTCTCTCGTTCAGACGGATCCGGCTTTTCAAGATATGTATTTCAGCACAGCACTACACCTTCAACGTCTATCGACTGTCAATCTAGAGGTTTTCTTGACGGGATGCAGCCCATCTCGTCCCTTTAAGCTGTGCACCCAAACGGCCTTAACGAGGCCACTCACGTGGACATATCGATCGGTCTTTAAACTTTTAAATCTGCGTTCAAAAGTGGTATATAGGCACGTTAAACTAGTTATCATCAGCAAGCCTCCGCATCGGAAGACTTTATTACCCCCCCCCCCCCCCCGTCATGTTCTCCTTCAATGGCGTAAATTCTATCCACTGTACCCTCCCTTGTCACGTTATGCCTAATAACCTCGAAATAAAATAAAAACGTGTTGTCTTCAATTCCAATTTAATTAAATGTACATTAAAAAACAATTCAACAAACCATAGTTTGACACCCAAGCCGATGTATTTTTCGTGTTGGGGTGTCGTTAAACATTCATTCATTCATTCATTCCATCCATACAGGTAGTTAGCGGTGCAGCTTTGAAATAAGGCGTGTTGTTTTAGACGCTACTGGATCCAACTTGGTGAAACAAGCTTAAGCAGTAATGAGCCTGCATTGCTAATTACTTCACGATATCACAATAGAGGACACCTGTACACTTACCACGTTGAAAGGGAAGGACTAAAGATTATCTTTACTGGGCACATTGTACTAAAAACATCCTACGACATGTAGCGTGAAAGGCGTACATTATAGAAACAAACAATAACCGAATAAATAGAAACGCCAAAGAATTATGTCTGCAGAGCATTGTTACAAAAACATCAACCAAGCGTAATCTAATGCAATATAATTTATTTTCACCTTTGTAAATTTATGACACAGCAAAAAAAATATGGGGTAATAATGGACGAAATAAAAACCCAGTGGACGAATCGTCCGTGCACGAATTGTCCAGTGGACGAATCGACTGCATCCCAACTACGATACAGATCGCTGTTCGGTGCACCGAATATTCGAGTATATCGTTACACCCCTACCACCATCACCACCACACCACCCTGCATAATTGAGCAGAAACAATCACAGTTTATTACCGAATACTTGGCTATGGCGGAAAATGAAGAACTTAGGTCAAGTTTCGGATGTCCTACTATTTTCGTCACGTTTGGAAGGGAAAAAAGGTAAACATGATTTTATTATTTTCTTACTTATTCTAGACACCTTTAATATATATAAGTTGACATCTTTAACTGTATTTGTTCTCATATTGTGTGATGTTTGATGACAATCGAACGAATGTAACTGTTCTACATGATGCAACATTGGGTCATGACACATAAAATTTCCAAAATGGCCGATCAAGGCATATTTTTCGGGGGCAGTTTAAATACACATAGATCACGTTGACATCATAAATAATACATTTAAATGCAAAATAAATATTTTAAGATGCCAAATTGATGCATTTATTACAGAAATTTTTTTGTTATTTCACCGATGGGTACAGATGTTTACAACGATAGTAATGCTTTTTTGGGGCGATTTAGGTCACATGTCCAGTTTCACGTACTCTGATAGGTCAGCAGTCTTTGTTTACAAATTAATTTAGTTTTAATTTGTTTAATTTATTTAAAGTATCACAAGTAGCAGTCATTTTTCATTTTACTTAGTAATATATATTGGTTTTGGGTACCATATGTTTCGTCCCCAAACCAGTTCGCCCCCAGTCAGTTCACCCCGAACTATTAAAGGGTTCGCCCCCTCCCCTAATATTATGTTAGGTAATAAAAATGATTTTGGCTTAGGTAATTGGTTGTTTGGCAAGTCTTCCTTATCCCCCCCCCCCAAAAACAAAACAAAAAAACAAACAAAAACACACATTTTAAAAATATTTGTTAGAATTAATGTAAGGTTAGAGATAGTTATTGATATTTTGTTTAAGCTTATAAAACATTTTGTTTTATAATTTTAAGCAACATAATGTGTATATTTCATAATCCTTTCTGGTGATCAGGCTTGGGGTCGCAACATCATGCATTCATATGTTTTTTTCGTACATACAAAATTAATTATTTGAAAGTAAAATTTGGTTTGGGCTACAATAAACCTCAATTGTTTAGGGTACCAGACGTTTCTCCCCCAAGCCAGTTCGCCCCCAAATCGGATGTCAGTTCGCCCTCGCGTGCTTAACCAGTTCGCCCCCACAAAGGTACCAGTTCACGCCCATAAAGATTTATATGTATTAATTAATTAAACTGGTGATTATGTCAAATGTGCCCGGACTGACTCAGGATCCAACCAAATCGTGGAAAGACGACAATCCCTCCCCTCTAAGAAAAGAAACACACACACACACGGTTTAACATGCCTCTAAAGAAACAATACAGTAATGGTTTAAAAGTAACAAATAATTGGGATTTGGGGGCGAACTGACAAATAGTTCGGGCAAACAAGGAAACAGTTGGGGGCGAACAGGTCAAACTGGGGGCAAAACGTCATGGATTCATTGTCTATACAAAAAGTAAGTTTGTTTTGTTTAAAGACACCACTAGAGCACACTGATTTATTAATCATTGGCTATTGGATGTCAAACAGGTAATTTTGACATATAATTTTTGAGAGGGAACCTGCTAAAAATTAATTAGTAGCAATGTATTTTTATCTATGCACTATCCCACAACAGGATAGCACTTACCAAGATGAAATATCATACGAAATCGTGCAATAATTGCCGATCGATGCATACTTATTGTTTGCTGAGAATATATATAAAATTAAAATATTTATACAGTACACGAACCAACCATAGTGGCAATATCGGAGATCGGCTCGGCGGTTTCGGAAAAAAAAAAATGTTTCCAAACATTTGCCGATCGGTGGATCGGCAATTTTGTAAAATATTTATTTCAACAAGAATTACGTTTGCACTTCATCCAACGCGTAGAACTGTTCATTATGATTATATTGACCATGTTTACATGCACATTGTTATTAACAGCTTCAAGTCATAAAAGTGAAACACCAATTTTTTTAAATAAATAAATTGTGAAACTGACTCACGTGCAACTTGCGTCAGCTGTGGAAGAATTCATTATATATGATGGGGATCAGTTTGATCAGTTTGACTTTTCGATATGCCACCGATTTAAAAAAAATAAAAATAAAATAAAAATAGGGAGGGTGGTGGTTTGAGGGACCGATGTTTAAAACCAAATTGGCTATCAGACTATTTTGTTCCACACCAGTAACAACTTGCTGCGATTCTGCAAATTCGCACCGGTCACTTTGCTGCGAACCTGTGTCCTTTATCTGTCGGTTGTTGTTAACTGCCGATATGTTATAAATTTAATTTAATTAAAAAATCGCGGTATTGCGGTTTTGAGAGAAAAGAAGTGAAATCGACAAATAAATGTGCATGTGGCTTGCCTACGTGACATCTGTCACAAGCGGCTAACAAAAACTTCATTTTATTTGTATTATTATTATATGTATTATTATTTAGGATGTTTTTTAAAATTTGTTTCTTTTTTTCTTTTTCTGTTTTTGCCAATGCAGGCGCATATGAAATGTTAGCAAGGGGGGGGGGGGGGTCTAGACTGGCGAGCTACGTTTATGGGGGGTGGGGGTTACAAAACAATGTACACAGGCGCATGTGCAGAAAATTGAGTACCGGTGTCTAGACTGGTGAGATTTTTTTAGGGAATATTGGGTCATGCTTCGCCAAAAAATATTTTTTTAAAAAGAAAATTCGGGAAGGGAGAGGAGGGTAGACCCTGAAGCACACCCCTGTGCACACGCGCCTGCAATATAATTATGTTTGCGGCTTAATTTATCAACAGCCCAAACGATCGCGGGTCTGCAAGCTGCTTTGTTAATCGATTTCCAAAAGGAACTAGGGTTCAGGTTTTATTTGAGGCTGTTTTTATTGTGGATAAGCAAGCCCCCATTTACATTTTCTTCACTATCTGTAACAATAGCATTATACATGCATGTTTACCACCGATTTGACAAATGATCGTTAGTCGTTTCGTCTGCGTTGGGAGTGATTTTCGATAGGAACGTACGCAGGCACGTGGTAACAATATCCGGGTGTGGGGGTTTGGAGCACAATCTCTAATGGAGGGGGCTCAGTCTCTAGTGGGGGAGGGAACAGAAGCCAATTTTAAAAAATCTGTATTTATATATAGGACAAAACAAAAAAACCCCGTACATATTCGTCCACAAGTGGGAGAGGTGTGTGCTACATGTGCCTGGAAGAGGTTTTATATGGGGATGTTGTTGCTGCAAATATGTTATATCTAACCCCATTTACCTTTTCACTAGCTGTACCAATATCATTCTGTGTACCGTCGATTTGATCAACGATCTCAACGATCGCTGTTTGTTTGTGTGCTGATTTAATAATATGAGAGTTGGCGTGATTTCCAAAAGGAACATTGGTAAAGATTGCATCTGGGGCTGTTGTTGTTGTTGCAAGGATATTCTCTCTAGCCACCATTTACCCTTTCTGCTCTAGCTGTACCAATATCATGTTTACCGCCGAGTTGTCCAACGATCTGAACCATCGTTTCGTCTGCGAGCTGTTTTATTTAATTAATGTGAGTTAGCGTCATTTCCTAAAGGATCTTGGATACAGGTTTTATCTGGTGCTGTTGTTATGGGCCCGGTATATCATCTCTAACCCCCAATTACATTTTCTCTACTAGCTGTATCAATAACATTGTATACTTGTTTACCGCCGATTTGACCAACGATCGCCGATCGTTTGTGTGCTGCTTTGTTAATATGTGAGCTGGCGTAATTTCAAAAAGGAACCTGGGTACAGGTTTTATCTGGGGCTGTTGTTGTTACTGGTGTATTCTCTCTAGCCACCATTTATCCTTTCTCCACTTGCTGTACAACTATTATGTTTACCGGCGATTTGACCAACGATCACCTGTTGTTTCGTTTCATAACTCCTGTTAATAGTTATTGTGAGCTGGCGTGATTTCCAAAAGAAACTTGGGTACCTGATTTATCTGGGACTGTTGTTGTTGCGGGATGTATATATATATATATATATATATATATATATATATATATATATATCCCTCAGTTACCTGTGTTCCAATAGCTGTACCAGTATGCTTACTAGTATATCTTTTTTACCAACGGTCCTATGTTATTTTGTCTAGGAGCTTTCTTTTAATAACTCAAAACGTGTCAGCAATTACAAAAGGATCGAGTGCGGGTTTTATATAGGGCTGTCATTTACATGTTCATTTGATTTTGATTTGGAAAAACGTGTAATCATAAAATAGGCCATTTCTCTCCAATAACCATACATGCACAGTTGTGCGTTTACCAACCCGATTTACGAAAGTAATTTGGGTGCAGGTTTGTCTGGTGTGTGCGACCCGCCCCCCCCCCCCCCCCCCCCCCCCCCCACACACACACAGATAGAGGGGTTCTGGGGTTATTTCAGGTGTTATTTACTTTTATTTTATTTTTATTACGGTCTTTTTCTTCAAATATATCAGTTTTGACTTTGATTAGTATTTACAATATTGTGACGATTTAAAAAACAACAACAAAAACCCCAAACAACAACATTTTAATTCAAATTTTGTCTCGCAGCTGTTCCTTTTTAAGCACATAAAATTCAGTGCAGGGGGAGTGGAGAAACAACAGCAGTCTGAAGATTGGATTCATCCACGCTATATTTATTGTTTTATATTTTCACTTTCTGACCCCCCCCCCCCCCCCCCATAGGTATTTAATACAGTAAGTTCAAAAATAAAATAATACGGCAGATGAAATAAGACCTTTATAACTTAGTATCTAGTATATTTTCCGACTGTATTTATGAATAATGAAATCAAATATCCTAGAATTCATCTACTCACATACTGAATTAAAACTGAGTAGCATAGTACCTAGGTCCCCATCATCGAACAAAATGTGTTACAGGCTTAAAAAGCAAAAATAATAATAATTATATACAATTATGCTCCCCACAACCTAACCACAATCCGAAGTATGCAAAACATTTCTCTTTTACGGTCTTGTTTTGCCTGCCTTACAGCAAACCACCAGACGTTTCGAATACACCGACTCCAGACGTCTCGAATACACAGACTCTCAAAGGAAGCAAATCACCACACCGTGCATGGGTGTTAATTCCCTCTTTTCCACGTGTTATATGGGATGGCCGGTAATTGTAAAAGGTGGGAGAAAATAGGTGTCATTGGGCCCGCGATGAGGCACAACTAGGCCAGGGGGTGGAGGTGCGAATTCCTCGTGCTGGGACCAACAATGGGTAAGACTCGATAAGAATAACGTTATCTAAATTTGATAGAACAAAAAATAAAAACTGTGGATCTTTGGTTAAAAAAAAAATAATAATAACCCTATAAATGTAGAACTCCACCAAACTCATAAATGTTAACAATGTTATACTGTTTGCTTGGTGAAAAATCGACACCATATGCGCACGGTATCAACCGATGGTAAATATATACGGTATTACATATAGCAACTGAAATTTTAGATGTGTACTCTGCTTTAATAAAAAAAAAACTACTTATATCAGCGCCTGGATGTTATTTATATAGTTGCGATCAATCAGCAGTGATGACAGTAAATTGTCCTATCTTCCTAGAAAAATCAATCAATCAATCTATAAAGTAAAATGTAAATGAGATGACGAAGATTGGTTTCATCCACACTTAATTTACTTTGTTTTTAATTTATGATATTTGGACTGTCATTGGATTTCTTTCTCTTTTTCAGGTATTTAATACAGTAAGTTAAAAGCCAAATAATAAGAAGACAACAAAGAAAGACCGTTACAGTATTGTCTGATATATTTTATGTATTTGTAGAATAAAATAAAATTATCAAGATATATTAACCAAAAAAGCATTTAATGGTTAAAGAATTTAACCCACCCTAATAATGAATAATGAAATTAAATATCCCAGAATGCACCCACAGACATCTTGAATTAACAAAAAAGAGAGAAGAAAGTCTATACATCATTTATGTGACATGTAATCCGAGGGGACTTTGTTTTCACCAAAGTGAGTTACAGACTATTCCTACCCTCACCCCGAAAAAAAAACCCCTCCACCCAATAATTATTTACCATTATGCTACCCACAACTGATACTGCCACAACCCCACCCCTTTTTCTGACCCAAGTAGAAGCGTACGTCTCTTCTTATCATCGGAACGAGTACTAGAATTGCAGAATCCAGGTGAAAACCCCCTTCGGTCAAAACCCCCTCGGTCAAAACCCCCTCCAGTCAAAACCCCCTGCAATAAATAGTCAGACGGTCAAAACCCCCTCTTATTATTATTGTTTGGTATTTATAGTGGTAAAGTTGGTATAATATTAACATAGATGAATAATTGTTTTAATCTCTTTTGAATAATTATCTGAAATATATTTATTTATGTTGTTATTTAGTGTATGTTACACTACATAGACTTTAGGCTTTCAGTGAAGCTACTCATAGACTTAGAATTGTAGTTTTTACAAAATGTTTGATCTTAGAGATAGATGTAATTGGGAAGCCTAGGAAAACTACTTATATAATATAATAGTATAATGAAAGAACTTGATAGTAATTTGCAATATAAGGAAAAGAACATGATAGTAATATAGCAACAACAACAACAACAACAGCTTGATCTTGGCTAGCTGCTGCAGGGATTAATGTAATTGGGAAGCCTTGAGAAATCCTTTAAATAATATAATGAAAGAATTTGATAGTAATTAGCAATCTCTGTTACTTATGTGATCTTAGCTATTGAAGGGATCTTAGCTATTGATGGGATTAATGATTGAGCAGTTATTTTTGAACATGAAAGTAGAGTACATGCAGCAAATGTCACATGGGATGCTACAAGAAAATGGTTAGGGTCTGGTCTATTAATCATTCATTCTGTGAACAACCATGGAAGTGATACAAAATCACAAGGGTGGTCAAAAAGCTTCTGCATGAAAGGATATATGTATACCAAAAAGAACAAGTCTAAGTCTACAGTGCGATGGTAATGCTCCAACAGGGCTTCCTTTTCTTGCAAGGGAGCAGTGACCACAGATATTGAGATCCAGACAGTGATACACACTGTCCAACACACTCATGATCCCAATCCCGACTCTGTTGCAGCTAGTAGGCTGAAAAACACCATGAAGAACGTAAGTGGTACATCGCGGGGTACGCCAACCCAGATAGTCGTGGATACTACAGCAACTGCTACAACTGATATTCGTGCTGCTCTAGGCAACCCAGAAGTTGTGAAACGTACACTACGTCGGGAGCGTGCCAAGCATCTTCCTAAAAATCCACAATCACTTCAAGACTTAATCATTGAGGATCAGTGGATTACGACTGGAGGTGATGATCCACAAATGTTTTTTGATCTATGACAATGGTGTGGATTCGCCCAGCCGTATGTTAGTGTTTTGCGACTGAAGAGGGACTACGCATCTGGCTCGTTCGGATGTCTGGTACATGGATGGAACATTTAAACTCTGCTCCGCTCATGTTTCCATCAACTGTTTGTCATTCGTGCGCCGCTCGGAGATTCATCGATCAGCTGTGTCTATGCATTTCTCTCAAACAAGAGCCAATCCACATATGAAGAACTGTTACAATCCATCGAGAATAAGTGTCAGGTGCTTGGTTTTCAATTAGATTCCATCAACTGTGATCACCGACTACGAGTTTAGCCATCATCAACACGCTGTCAGTTCAACGTTCGGCCCACACTAGAAGTCATGGCTGCTTTTATCACCTGACACAGAGCATGTGGAGGAAGATTCAGAGTCTGGGACTTGTACATTTGTATCGGGAGAACAGTGACGTAAAACTTTTCTGTGGCATGTTGGATGGTTTGGCATTTTTGCCAACAGGTGATGTTGTGTCCGGTATCCAATACTTGAGGGAAAACACACCAGAAGGACTTGAACCACTAATCGACTACTTCGATAACACATACGTCTCTGGTCAGTTTTGCCGTATCCAGCTACCAACACAACCAAACGGCATTGTTCCACCCATCAGGATGCGTCGATCGCCTCCAACATTTTCTCCAGAACTCTGGAACTAATGGATCTCGAACCAACAACGTGTGTGAAGGCTTGAATAATGCCTTTGCCAAGCTCATCGGACATGCTCACCCAACCATCTGGCGTGCCATAGACAGTCTGCGAAAAGACCAGGCAATGGCATCCACACTGTTACTGCGAGACAACAGGGGTGAGCCCCCAGCAAAACGTGTTCGCCGTGAAACAGTCAAATTGCAGTCTAAGCTCTTGAATTTGTGCACAGCCCGCCGAGATGGTGCTAAGTCAATGGAGGATACTCTCAAAGGCATCGGACACTGCATCAGATGGAAATAGATCTAAATGCGATCTAATGGATTATGACTTATACAAAAGTCTATGCAATCAAATGTTATAATATGCAAGTGTGAATAAATATTTTGGGTATTAATTATTTTGTCATTTCTTATAATTATTTCCTAAATAAGGGGGTTTTGACTGGAGGGGGTTTTGACTGGAGGGGGTTTAGACTGAGGGGGTTTTGACCGAGGGGGTTTTGACTGGAGGGGGTTTTGACCGGTCACCAGAATTGCAATGCCTTCACCCCCACCCCCCACCCCCCCCAGTATGGTCATTTTTTTTAAATAACCCTATAAATGTAGAACTCCACCAAACTCATAAATGTTAACAATGTTATACTGTTTGCTTGGTGAAAAATCGACACCATATGCGCACGGTATCAACCGATGGTAAATATATACATGGAAGATGACGCTACGGTACTACATATAGCAACTGAAATTTTAGATGTGTACTCTGCTTTAATAAAAAAAACCCTACTTATATCAGCGCCTGGATGTTATTTATATAGTTGCGATCTATCAGCAGTGATGACAGTAAATTGTCCTATCTTCCTAGAAAAATCAATCAATCAATCAATAAAGTAAAACGTAAATGAGATGACGAAGATTGGTTTCATCCACACTTAATTTACTTTGTTTTTAATTTATGATATTTGGACTGTCATTGGATTTCTTTCTCTTTTTCAGGTATTTAATACAGTAAGTTAAAAGCCAAATTAATAGAAGACAACAAAGAAAGACCGTTACAGTATTGTCTGATATATTTTATGTATTTGTAGAATAAAATAAAATTATCAAGATATATTAACCAAAAAAGCATTTAATGGTTAAAGAATTTAACCCACCCTAATAATGAATAATGAAATTAAATATCCCAGAATGCACCCACAGACATCTTGAATTAACAAAAAAGAGAGAAGAAAGTCTAAACATCATTTATGTGGCATGTAATCGGAGGGGACTTTGTTTTCACCAAAGTGAGTTACAGACTCTATTCTTACCCTCACCCCGAAAAAAAACAACCCTCCACCCAGTAATTATTTACCGTTATGCTACCCACAACTGATACTGCCACAACCCCACCTCCGCCCCTTTTTCTGACCCAAGTAGAAGCGTAGGTCTCTTCTTATCATCGGAACAAGTACTAGAATTGCAATGCCTTCACCCCCCCACCCCCCCCAGTATGGTCATTTTTTAAAAATAACCCTATAAATGTAGAACTCCACCAAACTCATAAATGTTAAACAATGTTATACTGTTTGCTTGGTGAACTGTTCTAAAATATGCCAAAATTCCTTCAAGAAGGGGCTGGGATTTACTCAGTCAATTGAGTGCTCGCTTGAGGTGTTTGCGTCGCAGGAGGATCGAACCACCTCAGTGGATCCATCAACTGATTGGGTTTTTTCTCATTCCAACCAGTGCACCACAACTGGTCAAAGGGCCGTGGTATGTGGGAAAGTGCATTATGAAAGATCCCTTGCTGCATTAAGAAAATATCGCGGGTTTCCTCTATTGACTACGAGTCAGAATTATCAAATGTTGATGACATCCACATAGCCGATGATTAATAATCAATGTGCTCAGAAATTCAAATTCAATAGAAGCAAAGAAAAGATTGCCCCCCTCTAGTCCCACCCACCACCAAACCAATTTTCCCTTTCCTGGGCTGAGGCACCTGCGTCCATAACAGGCTTGTGTGCTACTCTTGTTTCTGAATGTGCAGGTAAAACCCTACGACTCTATTGCAATATTGTCTGTGATTAATTTATGGGAAATTTTAACTGAAAATACAAACGTTTTGTTCTGAAAGTACAACTTGCAGCAATTCACTGGACTCAGTGTGACCTATCAACAATAATTTGTCAAATATCACATTTAGTATTCGATAGAACCACAAGCAGTGTCCAGCATATTATTATTTTGTTTAGAATACATTTTATACCAGCTGAACGGTATTGTAGTGGATTACACGAACCCATGGTCGGGCCACAAGGCTTCGGGTCCTTTCTGGTACTTCAATGTACTCCACTGAGACCGGTACTTCAATCTTTCACCCCACTACAGTGCCTCAGCAAAAAAAAGAAGAAGAAAAAAGAAGTAATAAATTTTTAAAAAAATAAAAATTGACGAGCTCGCAGTACCTGTGGGGCTCCTAGACTTCAGCGTAGTTAGCCTTGTGGATGATACGGCCTGCACGAAACTTGGAAACAGAATCCCCACACTGACCATCAGTGCGATGATTGTTTCTCCCCTTTGATGATTCATTCGCATATATATATATATATATATATATATATATATTATATATATATATTGTGTGTGTGTGTGTGGTGTGTGTGTGTATAGGTGTGCCCCCCCCCCCCCCCATCCCTTTTGGCAGCTTCCTATGGCCACCACAGCTGTGGTTTAGCCTAATTATATTTTTTTAATTAATGCTGTTCTAAGTCAAATTTTAATATATTTTTCCAAAAAAAATTCTTTGAAATCATTTAATATTTGGTTTTAATAATTTCTCTTAACTAATGGTTACACAGTGATTCATTTTTGAAACAAATGGCCCGATTTGCATGCTTGGCAACGGTCCGATTCAACCCATTGGTCACATATAATGAAGGTGGCATGCTGCAACAGTGTGACATCATCTTCTCTCTCTCTCTCCTCTCTCGTCTCTCCCCTCATCAGTCCATTCTCTCGTCTCTCGTCTCTCTCTCTTCGCTCCTCTCATCCTCCTCCTGCTCTCTCCGAGTTCTCTCCTCCTCTCCTCTTCTATCTCTCTCACACATGACCCCTTATTAACCATACTGGCTCGGGGGATATCAAACATTCGAAACAACCGGAGCCCATGATTTTTTTTGGACCCCGGGGGGTTTTGACCTGGAGGGGGAATTTTGACCGGGTCACCACCCATTGCATGCCTTCAGCCCCCACTGCCCCCCCACCCCCCCCCAGGTTATGGTCATTTTTTTAAATACCCTATACAATGTAAACTCCAACCAAACTCATAAATGTTACAATGTTATACTGTTTGCTTCCGGTGAAAAATCGCCCCATATGCGCACGGTAATCAACCGATGGTAAAAGTATACATGGAAGATGACGCTTACGGTACTACATAACAACTGAAAATTTTAGATGTGTTACTCTGCTTTCAATAACAAAAACCCGTACTTATATCAGTCGCCTGGATGTTATTTATATAGTTGCGATCTATCAGCAGTGATGACAGTAATTGCCTATCTTCCTAGACAAATCAATCAATCAATCAAATAAGTAAAAACTTAATGAGATGACGAAGATTGGTGTCATCCACACTTAATTTCACTTTGTTATTTAATTTAGATATTTGGACTGTCTTGGATTTCTTTCTCTTTTTCCAGGTAATTTATACAGTAGTTAAAACCAAAATAATAGAGACAACAAAGAAGTACCGTACCGTATTGCCTATATATTTTATGTATTTGTAGAATAAATAAAAATTCTCAGATATATGACCAAAAAAGCATTTTAATGGTAAGAATTTAACCCACCCTAAAATGGAATCATTAATTAAATCCATCCCAGAATGCACCCCAGGACATCTTGATTAACCAAAAAGAGAGTAGAGTCCTAAACATACTTTATGTGGCAGTATCGTAGGGACTTTGTTTTCACCAAAGTGAGTTTACAGACTCTTTCCTTATCCTCACCCCGAAAAAAAACAACCCTCCACCCATTAATTATTTACCGTTATGCCTACCCCACTTGGATACCTGCCACAACCCCACCTCCGCCGCCTTTTTCTGACCCAAGTAGAAGCGTATGTCTCTTCTATCATCGGAACAAGTACTAGAATTGCAATGCCTTCATTCACCCCCCCACCCCCCCATATGGTCCATTTTTTAAAAATAACCCTTAATGTAGACCTCCCCACACCAAACTCATAATGTTAACAATGTTATACTGTTTGCTTTGGTGAACTGTTCTAAAATCCTGCCAAAATTTCCTTCAGAGGGGCTTGGATTTTCTCAGGCAATTGAGTCTCGCTTGAGGTGTTTGCGTCGCAGGATGAACCACCTCAGTGGAGCCATCCTGATTGGTGTTTTTTCTCCTCATTCCAACCGTGCACCAACAACTGGTCCCCCAAAGGGCCGTGGTATGTGGGAAAGTGCTAATGAAAGATTCCCTTGCTGCATTCAGAAAACTATCGCGGGTTCCTCTTTGACACCGTCAGTTATCAAATGTTTGACCTCCAATAGCCATATAATAATCATGTGCTCAGAAATCCAAATTCCATAACAATGAAACTTGCCTCCCTCTATCTCCCACACCACCCAACCAGTTTTCCCTTTCCTGGGCTGAGCACCCTGGCGTCCATAAACAGGGCAGTTGTGCTACATCGTTATGAATGTGCAGGTAAAACCCTACGACTCTATTGAAATGTCTGTGTATTTAGGGGAAATTTAACTGGAAAATAAAAACGTTTTCCTGAAAGTACCAAACTTGCGCAATTCACGGGAACTCAGTGTGACAATATCAACATAATTTGCAAAAACACATTAGTAGTCGAGAGAACCACAAGCAGTGTCCACATTTATGTTGTTTAGAATAAATTATACCAGCGAACGGTATTCTTGTAGTGGATTACACGAAACCCAGGGTCGGGCCAACAGGTTCGGGTCCTTTTGGTACTTAAATGTACTCCACTGAGACGGGACTTCAATCTTTCACCCCACTACCGTGCCTCAGCAAAAAAAAAGAGAAGAAAAAAGAAGTATAAATTTTTTAAAAAAATAAAAATTGACGAGCTCGCAGTACCTGTGGGGGGGGGGGGGGGGGGGCCTAGACTTCAGCGTTGTAGTTCGCCTTGTGGATGATACGGCCTGCACGGAAACTTGGAACAGAATCCCCACACTGACCATCAGTGCGATGATTGTTTCTTCCCCTTGATGATTCATGCATATATATATATATATATATATATATATATATAGATAGATATAGGGGTGTGTGTGTGTGTGTGGTGTGTATAGGTGTGCGACCCCCCCCCCCCATCCCTTTTGGCTCGCTTCCTATTGGCCACTGCTGGGGTCGCCTAATATTTTTTAATTTATGCTGTTCTAAGTCAAATTTTAATATATTTTTCCAAAAAAAATTCTTTGAAATCATTTAATATTTGGTTTTAATAATTTCTCTTAACTAATGGTTACACAGTGATTCATTTTTGAACAACTGGCCCGATTTGCATGCTTGGCAACGGTCGATTCAACCCATTGTCACATATAATGAAGGTGGCATGCTGCAACAGTGTGACATCATCTTCTCTCTCTCTCTCTCTCTCTCTCTCGCTCTCTCTCTCTCTCTCTCTCTCTCTCTCTCTCTCTCTCTCTCTCTCTCTCTCTCTCCACACATGATTAGACCATACTGCTCGGGGGAGATCAACATCGAAACAAAACGGGAGCCCATGCCCCGCTTGTTATTCACAAATATTGCATTGACATTTTAAAATCCCCCCCTAAAAATGTAGTAGTCTTATTTTGAGCACAATTAATTATTACTTTATATCCAAAAGATAATAATTATTTCGAAAGACTAAGCGTGGAACAGTGCACTGGCTAGTACTTAATCCAGTATGGTGGACCCAGACAATCTGTTAGAACTGTCCCTGTACAACGACGACACGAGCTGCTTGAAACAATAGACATTTTTTAGTTTGACTGGGCACTGCTTGTAGGTCAAAGAAAAAGCTGACATGAAATTGAGAACGTTTTATGATCTAAGCCAAATCGCAGTTATTTTCGTGGCTACTACGTAAAATTTGTAAAGGGTGTTTGTTTTATTTAACGCACGCCCCTAGAGCACATTGATTGTTTACCCTTATCATCGCTGTGGGGACGGTCAAACATATGGTCATTCTGACAAATATTTTATGTTGTTTTAGAGGGAAACCCGCTGGCTGCCACATAGGCTACTCTTTTGTACGATAGGACAGCAGGGATCTTTTATTTGTGCTTCCCACAGACAGAATAGCACAAACCATGGCCTTGTTGAACCAGTTATGGATCACTGGTTGGTGCAAGTGGTTTATACCTACCCATTGAGCCTCGCGGAGCACTCACTCGGGGTTGTTGGAGTCAGTATCTGGATTTAAAAATTCCCATGCCTCGACTGGGATCCGAACCAAGTACCTACCAGCACTGTAGACGATGGCCTAACCGCGCCGCCACGAAGCCGGCGGTACATAATATTTATTTATATTACTAGTTTTTACTGTGGTGTCTTTAAAAATTTACCATTTATGAACATATATCTGTACTTTAATATTGTTAGAAGTTAAAGTGCAATGTTTAATGACACCAATAGAATACAATGATCATAGGCTATTGGATGTCAAACACCACGTTGTCATCAGAAGAAACCCCGCTACATTTTTGTTCTGATGCAGCAAGGGATTTTTTTTTATGCTCTTTCCCCACAGACAGGAAAAATACATATGACAGCCTTTGACCAGATGTGGTGCACTAGTTTTGGAACGAGAAAAAAAAAATCCAATCAGGTGAATGGATACACCGAGGTGGTTCGATCATGCGACCCAAGCACCGCAAGCGAGCACTCAACCGGTGTCTCAAGATATTGAGTTGAAATATTGTGTACTTTCATTCTTAATTCATTTAGTATTTTTGTACTTACAATGTTGAATCAGTTGCTATTTTAACAATATTGTCCCTAATGCCTACAATTTTTACTAAATGTGGCAATCGGTGTGTGTGTGTTGTGTGTGTGTGTGTGGTGTGTGTGTGGTGTATGTGTAGTGTGAAACAAAGTGAATATTTCCTTTTCTGAAACAGATCGGGCCCTTTTAAGGGCCACTATGGGCAACCTAGGGAGACATCTTAACTCCAACAAGGTCCCAGTAACGAGCTACTCTCGGCATACTAAGTTCAAAAATATATATAGCTCCCCATTTCATTTAGGCGGGACCGTTCAAAAATGCGTCAAATTTCCTACATTCAATTATGCTTAATCCTACGGGATATCCCAAATGCCATAGCACCAAATCCACCTCCACCTGCTACCGATTGGACGTGCTACTCTCTTACACCTGCCAGTGCAGACAGTCCCCTCTCCCACCCCCCCCAACCCTTTCCTGTCCTGGACGGAGGAGCCAGCTGAGGCCGGCACCTGTGCCCATGACAGACATGCGCTAAAACAGCTTCTCTGAATGTGCACGTTAAACCCTATGACCTGACCTAACCTGATTATGAAAGCACTCCGTTTAAAATTTCAGTCAGGTCAAGTCATATTTAAATTGCACATTCAGAACAATTTTGGTTCTTATTGACGAACACAATTTGAGACCACTGTCTGCATTTTTATTTTTGGTGAACCCTCTAAATTTGTGCCCAACTATTAATCTAGTGTTCACTTGTTTGGCTGAATTAGACTAAATGTATTGCATTTCCCCTTCCCCTCCTACTATGTTTTATATCCTAAAAGGTACCGACATAATAGTCCTCATTCTCCCACTTTTCCAGTTACTCTGTTCAGAAGGCCGGAAATGTGACATTTTAACACCTGAAATTCAAACTTTTCTCAGAGAAGCAGGTTCAGACTGTGAAATATATTTATTTTCATCTCCCAGGCCATTGAACCGACACCATGCCCCCACCCTCTCCACGCCTTTCAAATACACCCCGCTGTTATTGTTATAGGCTATATCCCTCCCCACCCACCCCCCCAAAAAAAATCAAAATAAAATATCTCCACTTCAATTGTATTATTTATAAATATGCCCCCCCCCCCCCCCCCCCCCCCCCCATGATAGTACATACCCATGCCTTAGTAGCTGGAACGAGACATAATCCCACTGGCGGGGATCGACCACGATTCTAGACTCAAATGAATGCGTCTGAGCAAGGCACAAGACAACTTCATCCTTCCTGCACCGGCAGTAAGAGGACTACCACTATTCCAAGATTGGATTGACAAAATGAAGCTTGGTCGTGACCGCACAGTCCTTGCAATATCAAAGCAACAGATAAAACAACAACAACAAACATACCAAAAAATCCAACAAGAAACAAAACAAAACAAAAACCCATATTCAAAATCCAGTTGTCATTGTCTGCATCTGCACATGCACATGTATGCAGGTGTTCATGTGTATTGCATCACAACCAGGTGTACGTACATGTGTTCTTACCATCTCTTCATACAGCCCACCAAAGCAAGTACAAAGCTACACAGCAAAGAGCCATAAAACCGTATTGCGTAATGTGTATTCAGTTCAAAGAGCGTGCATGTTCATGTAAAGTACGTAATTCGACAGTATTGTTCTGCTTGATAACCCTTGGTGCCTGTGTTAAAGGGACATTCCTGAGTTTGCTGCATTGTAAGATGTTTCCCACTAATAAAATATTTCTACGATTAAACTTACATATTAAATATATTTTCTTGTTCAAAATATCAGTGTCTGTATATTCAATGTGTTTCTATTTGTAAGAAGCCCAAACTGGAATTTGTCTTAAAGGGACAAAATTATTTTAGGAAATAAAATGAAATTTAACCTAGTACAAATATTAGAACGATCAGAAACACGTTTAATATACAGCCACTAATATTTTATGCAGAAAAATATGTTTGATATGTAATTACAATCGTTAAAAAATATCTGTTAGTCAATAACATCTTAAAAATTGCAGCTACTCGTGATCGTTGGTCAAATCGGCGGTAAACGTATACAGGTAATATTGGTACAATTAGTGGAGGAAAAGGTAAATGAGTGATAGAATACATCTGCAACAACAACAGCTCCAGATAAAACCTGTACCCATGTTCCTTTTTGAAATCACGCCAACACACATTTATTTAACAAAGTTCGTAAACGACATGTAACCCGCGATCGTTGTGATCGTTGGCTAAATCGGCGGTACACGTTTACAGGTAATATTGGTACAATTAGTGGAGAATAAGGTAAATGGGTGTTAGAGAGAATACATCTGCAACAACAATAGCTCCAGATAAAACCTGTACCCATGTTCTTTTTGGAAATCACGCCAACACACATTTATTTAACAAAACTCGTAAACGACATGTAACCGCGATCATTGGGATCGTTGGTCACATCGGCGGTGAACGTATACAGGTAATATTGGTATACTTAATGGAGGAACAGATAAATGGGTGCTTGGATAGGATATTGACATACCTTTGGGGATGGATTGGTTTGCATGAGGATGAAATGGACATTTACTTTGATTACAAGAAACACAAGTTATATATATATATATATTTTTTTTTTCTCAGAAAAATCATCAGCACATTCTGGTCATCATATTATGGAAATATTTGTGACTGGTATGTATTTAGCAAACAATAATCTTGTTTTAAGATGCATGACTTGATGCATAAGAGGCGGTCGTTCAATGTCACAAGCCATTATACATAATTATTAAAAAAAAAATTGATTATACCCGATCACTTGGAAATTAACTTTAACATGTGTTATCAGGTTAGTAGGAAATGCAATCTCAGCATGACAGTTGGTCGGTAATTTTTAAAACATCTATTTCAGGATAATAACTTTTACACTTTCCTTAACATTAGAATTTTTTTTTTTTCGATTTTTTCCTTGTCCGCCCATATTCTTGAGTGAGCATCTTGAATTAAACATTTTAATAATAAAAAAAGTAACTTCCAGTTTACATTTGAACAGCATCTGACATCACATGTATGGTCACTGACAAGCATGCAGGGCTTTTTCTCGTTCTAACCAGTGCACCACAACTGGACAAAGACTGTGGTATGTGCTTTCCTGTCTGTGGTAAAGTGCATATAAAAGATCCGTTGCTGCATTAGGAAAGCTGTAGCAGGTTTCCTCTGATGACTACGAGTCAGAATTACCAAATGTTTGACATCCAATAGCCGATGATTAATTAATCATTAATTAAGCGAGAAGAAACCTGCTACAATTTTCCATTAGTAGCAAGGGATCTTTTATATGCACTATCCCACAGACAGGATAGCACATACCACAGCCTTCGATATACCAGTCGTGGTGCACTGGCTGGAACAATAAAAGCCCTAAGGGTCCGACAGGGATCGATCATGGGTCAACCGTGCATCAATCTAGCGATTTACCCCTATAGCTTGAAAGGAGTTGCATGCAGTTCTATGATGTACATGTAGTATACATGTAGAAACTATTACATGTTTTGTTTTTTTAATTTCATTATTTCCCTCCCAGTCCAACACCCTTTATCTTTTTGTAATAGTTTATATTTTGTAGGTCTGAAAATTGGTACAGATTCTTTAGATTCAAATATATATCATGTATTTTATTTTTTGATTTCTTCATAACTAAAATTAAAGGTCAACATTGAATATTTCAAAGTCTGTTTTATCCTTGAGATTTGATTGATACCAGGTAAAAAAGTAAACTTGAAAATTTAACTGAAAATTAGTTTGTTTTCTCTTGAAGTTTTGATTCCCCACATCTGAAACTTGGTAGGCTATGATTCTCTAGGGTAGTCTTTTTAAAACTAACAGAAAGAACTAAATGTTTATATTATTATAATAAACAATAGCTAATTACATAGCAGATCTATCCAGACTACATTTGTTTTTCAGAATCCCATCTGAATGTTGGATGACATATATCAAGATGACACTGAACAGGACATAACTGAGGAAAATTGATGTGAGAGAATCCAATCTAACAGTTGGAAATAAATATATATATTATTTATAAAATATTTGTTTACATATACTGTTCAGATATATTAGTGAGTCAGAATGAAACATCTCTTTGTTTGTTAACACTATTGTGCTTCAATTTTTATGTTTTGTGGACAGCTAGTTTACAGATAGGGTGTGTAAGTGGTGGCATTAATACAGCAATTGCCCGAAAATATTGAACTTTGGCCTCCAAGGACAGATTGCTGCCTGTTTTCATTTGTTTAATGATTAGGCGTAGTAAAAAAAAATTGTTTGGTTCCGGTTACCCGACCGTCCCTAAATTTTTGGTGCCGACCCTAAACTTTTTTTTAACCTTTTCCCCACCCTTTTTTTTTCCACTTGTTTTATTTAATAATCCATTAATATCAATCCTAATTTTCATCGACTCTAAAAACAACAACTGCAGAGAGATGCCACGAGATCTGTCAGTCCAAGATCTCGTTACCAGAAGACCCGGAACACTTCGCGCAATTTTACTTCCGAAGAGTTCCAAATGAAAAGCTTCCGAGAGCCATTCGGAACTCCTCGTACATTTCCACGAAATATAAGCGTAGCGGAATGTGACGAGGTGTTCCGATTCCTTGAATGTCGTTTCATTTGAAATTGATTTAAATACATGTGTAATATTATTTGATTTGAATGAGCACATTTTTGACATACTACTCTGTAAATGGAAGACGCCATTGACACCACATGCTCTCGGACGTGTTTTCGTACTCAGTCGGAACTACTCGGAACTTGTGAATCCAATCTTCAAAATGTTACGCTAGTTTACTGTTAAAAAGCAGAATGATACAAATTTCCAGTCTATTTTGGTAGGGGAATTCTCTAAAACGTAATCGAACTTCTAGAAATACCGAGTTACGATTCAATGTTAAACATAAAGAGTAAACATGAAAATAGCCGATTATGCTGAAAAGATTACTTAAATTAAATATTTAGACATCAACTCTATCAATATTTTGCATTTGTTTGACAAATAACCCCTGTATTTATTATTAAATATGATGATATCCATGGCATTTGAAATGAACTGGTAGTACCCAAAACCTTAAGAAATGACAACTCTTTTCACATTTAATAGCGTCTGCAGTGCTGTAGTTGTGAGGGGGTGTAACCATGTTGTGGATCAGACCTTTAAAAGCAAAAAAAACAAACCTGTTTTACCTCTTTGTCAACAGTGCAAAGATACTGTGCAGTGTCCTTATGGACGACCAAAAGTGAAACTGTTTTCCTGAAAATAGTTGTTTTCTTTTGATATCTCTGCTATGAGGATAGTTAGTATGGAGATCTTTTTGTTAACTTATTTGGTTAATTTTTATTGACATCTTCGTTGTGTTCATGATGTACATTTTGTTACTGCAATACTGGCAATGAAATAGGCCGGGAAGATCAGTGTTGTTGCTGTAGTTGTGAGGGGGTGTAACCATGTTGTGGATCAGACAGGTCTTTGATATTAAAACATTTTTCCAATGAACAAATTATAGTGTTATTTTAGTGTTATCATAGTTTATAACCTTACTGTGTAGTATTAGACTTGGGTGGTGTTTACATTAATACCGATTGTGGTTTGACTAGGTTACGACATGGGTTTTTTTTATAGAAAATAATTAATGATTCTCATTAGAGTATGTATTGTCAGTTGCACTGTAACACAAAGAAAGAGCTTTTAATATATTAATCTGCTATACTATTCAGGAAATATTAGCTCGAAAATGGGGGGGGGGGGGGGGAAGGTTTTCCCTACCTACCTACCCTATTTGTTTTGGGCATGTAACAGGAACCAAACAATTTTTTTTACTTGGCCTTAATTCATCACCGACTACTGGATGTAAAAAATTAAATTGATAATTAATTCTGACCCATAGTCTTCAGAGGAAGCTCTCTACATGTTTCAAAAGCAGCAAGTCATCTTTTATATGATCTTTCCTTGGACAGGACAGAACATACCACTGCCTTTGATAGATATTCACTTATACAGCAGTATCTCTCAAATATAAGTGAATCACTTGTATTTCACTAATTATACTTCACTTATACAGTGTTTTTTGTAAAATATCGGTGAATCACTTATATTTCACTTATACAGTAATGTTATGTAAATATCGGTGAATCACTTATAATTCACTTATATTTCACCTATACTTCACTATACAGCAGTTTCTGTTAAGTATTAGTGAATCGCTTATACTTCACTTATATTTCACCTATACTTCACTTATACAGCAGTTTCTGTTAAATATTGGTGAATCACTTATACCTCACTTATATTTCACTTATACAGCAGTTTCTGTTACACTTATACTTCGCTTATAAGTCACTTATATATATCTGACACTTCTGTTAAATATAAGTGAATGACTTACACTTCACTTATATATATAGTTAACACTTCACCTATACCCTTACCGAAATGACTTATATTTTTCACTTATAAGGGAAGTATAAGTCGTTAATACTTTTCAAGTATAAGTGACTTATAAGTAAATGATTAGGATTTTGTATGCAAATGAGGTATCACTTATACAAAGTATATGTGACATATAAGTGAAGTGTAAGTCATTCGCTTATATTTAACAGAAGTATTAGATATATAAGTGAAGTATAGGTGAAATATAAGTGAAGTATAACTATAAGTGATTCACTGATATTTAACAGAAACTGCTGTATAAGTAAAGTATAGGTGAAGTATAAGTGATTCACTGATATTTACAAACATTGCTGTATAGTGAAGTATAAGTGATTCACCTATATTTAAAAAAAAATGCTGTATAAGTGAAATATAAGTGAAGTATAAGTGATTCACTGATATTTACATACATTGCTGTATAAGTGAAGTATAAGTGATTCACTGATATTTAACAGAAACTGCTGTATAAGTGAAATAGAAGTGAAGTATAAGTGATTCACTGATATTTACAAACATTGCTGTATAAGTGAAGTATAAGTGATTCACTGATATTTACAAACATTGCTGTATAAGTGAAGTATAAGTGATTCACTGATACTTACATACATTGCTGTATAAGTGAAGTATAAGTGATTCACTGATATTTAACAGAAACTGCTGTATAAGTGAAATAGAAGTGAAGTATAAGTGATTCACTGATATTTACAAACATTGCTGTATAAGTGAAGTATAAGTGATTCACTGATATTTACAAACATTGCTGTATAAGTGAAGTATAAGTGATTCACTGATACTTAAAAAAAAAAGAAGACTATAAGTGAAATATAAGTGAAGTATAAGTGATTCACTGATATTTTACAAAAGCGCTGTATAAGTTAAATATAAGTGAATATCAAAGGCTGTGGTATGTTCTGTCCTGTCTGAGGTAAGATCATATAAAAGATGACTTGCTGCTTTTGAAACATGTAGAGAGCTTCCTCTGAAGACTATGGGTCAGAATTAATTATCAATTTAATTTTTTACATAAGTATTTTACTTATAAGTTTGTATAGGTTATTTCCGTAAGGGTATGTCACATATACTTTGTATAAGTGATACCTCATTTGCATACAAAATCCTAATCGTTTACTTATAAGTCACTTATACTTGAAAAGTATTAACGACTTATACTTCACTTATAAGTGAAAAATATAAGTCATTTCGGTAATGGAAGGGATCTTTTATATACACTTTCCCACAAACAGGAAAATACACAGACTTTGACCATTTGTGGTGCACTGGTTGGAACGAGGAAAAACCCAATCAGCTGAATGGATCCACTGAGGTGGTTCGACCCTGTGACTCAAGCACCGCAGGCGAGCACTCAATAACCGACTGAGCTAAATACCGTCCATCCGAATTAGTGCCCTGTCCATATTTTACATGCACTGCATATGATCATATTGGGTCAGGATTAAACGATGTTCAAGTGCATATTACATCTTAAAATAATATCTATTCAACATTGTTTTGAATAATAGTAATAATAAACAAACAAACAAACCTCGAAGGGCTGTCAAATTTACGCCACCCTATCAATGTACAAATAGTGACTATGTTTCCACTGGGCTATATGGTTTACATGTGACAATAGGGTTAAAATGTATTTTAATGGTGTTATTTTTTATGTGTATTATTAATATTGAATTTATGGACCACCACACATCGTTTCCAGTTGTTTGGAGTTATTTTTATTGAATATTGGTCATTCAGAAGTTTTCTAGATCTTCCGCTTCAAAATACATACCGCATCAAAAAGGTTAGAATATTACAGTATACACAAGTAAACTAAAACTAAAACTTAAAATCTCACTATATGTTGAATTTAATGTTTATATTTTAATGATATACATGTACATGTATATATAGATTAGGTTATGTCTGTCAATAATAACAAGAAAAACATTGTTATTTTAACACTATACACAAGATTGTTGCTTATCCACACCAAAACCCATACCGCGAGGATACCTCACTGCCATGCCAGATTGCAAAAGTGATGCACTTGCCATGAGTTCAGTTATGTTTGCAACTTGATTTTAACCTCTTTTTAAATTTCTTTTGTTATTTTCACTAAGTGTTGAAAACGATTAATGACTATTTAACAAAGTTGAAATGTATCTCAATTCCCATTAGTTGTCACTGATCAGCAAACCTCAGCAAGATAATTACAAAATTTGTTTTTAATTTTGATTATTCATATTTACCTAGTGCTAGCACAACCTCCACTGCAGAATTGTTTTCCCTTGCTGGATGTAGTACATCTACACATGGATAGACCATCAGCATTGTCTCGATTCAAAGTCCTCCATTGTGTATAGCATATTGGTTGTGCTAGCACAGTAAGTTGAATAAGACTAAAACAATGAATTCATTCTCATCTTTGAAATTGTTATTCGATTAGTAACCCAAAAATGTTAAAACATTCAGAAGCTAACATGTTGACTTGTTTTAATACTAACCCGTGGAATCACAAATATCTATCCATGTTTTATTTTATTTTGTTTTAATTATAAAAAAAAAGACTTTAACTTAGTGAAAAAACCAAGAAAATAAATAAATAAATAAATAAATAAATCCTAGTAAATTAAGAAATAAGTAATATATTTTTACATTTTACTTCCAGGTCTTTCTGTCCAGTAGACTCAGTCTGTGTTGCTGTGTTCTTCACAGTGCACTTCACTATCTGTCTGTTCTCAGCTTTACTCGGTGTCAAGGTCAGTGTCTGAGACCAAGTGTTTCCAGATGAACCTTGCTTATCTCCCCTTGAACCGATCACCTCTGTTCCATCTGAAAACTGCCAGGTGAAATCCACGTTGGGCTTGATAGCAGAGTTAGTGCTGCATTTCAAAGTCAGAGATCGACCTTCAACAGCAGCCTGGCTATTTGAAAACTCAACAATCACACCATTCTGTGACGGGCCATCTAAAACACAATAATAATAATAATAATAATAATAATATTAAAAATTATAATAATAATAATAATTATTATTATTATTTATAACAGTAATTTTTAAAACCTTTTTCCATATAGTTTTTAAAATCAATATGATGTCCAGTAACAAGACATTAATTTAAATTTTGTTAATGTAAATAGGTCACATTCAAAATTGCCGAATACACAGTGAAAATAACAAAAGTTTGTATCTGTTGGAATTAATGAAAAACTTAAATCTGGAACTGAATGAGTAGTTAACTGACTACATTTTAAGTTGTATGATATCAGACACACACAAAATATATTGCTCAGCTTGAATACCATACAATAATCAAACAAAAAAATAGTGTTAAAAGCCAAAGATGTCTCATTATTTATTCTAATACAAGATGTAATCTGTGCTTAGCTCGGGGAGGTTTAGATAGGGGGAGGTTTAGATGGGGTGTGGTTTAGATGGGGTGTGGTTTAGATGGGGGGATGTTTAGATGGGGGGATGTTTAGATGGGGGGTGGTTTGGGGGAGGTTTAGATGGGGGGAGGTTTAGATGGGGGGAGGTTTAGATGGGGGGAGGTTTAGATGGGGGGAGGTTTAGATGGGGGTGAGGTTTAGATGGGGTGAGGTTTAGATGGGGGGAAGGTTTAGATGGGGTGAGGTTTAGATGGGGTGAGGTTTAGATGGGGGAAGGTTTAGATGGGGTGAGGTTTAGATGGGGGGAGGGGGGAGGTTTAGATGGGGGGAGGTTTAGATGGGGGAAGGTTTAGATGGGGTGAGGTTTAGATGGGGGGAGGGGGGAGGTTTAGATGGGGGAGGTTTAGATGGGGTGAGGTAACCCTACACCAGGCTTTCCCTCTAAAATACGACCACTGTGTAGATAGCCAGACTCCATTAGCCGAGGTCATGCATTACTTTGTATTATATTAATCCATTGTTAGCTCGGGGAGGTTTAGATGGGGTGTGGTAACCCTACACCAGGCTTTCCCTCTAAAATACGACCACTGTGTAGATAGCCAGACTCCATTAGCCGAGGTCATGCATTACTTTGTATTATATTAATCCATTGTTAGCTCGGTGAGGTTTAGATGTGGTGTGGTAACCCTACACCGGGCTTTCCCTCCAAAATACGACCACTGTGTAGATAGCCAGACTTCATTAGCCGAGGTCATGCATTACTTTGTATTATATTAATCCATTGTTAGCTCGGTGAGGTTTAGATGGGGTGAGGTTTAGATGGGGTGAGGTTTAGATGGGGGTGGTGACCCTACACCGGGCTTTCCCTCCAAAATACGACCACTGTGTAGATAGCCAGACTCCATTAGCCGAGGTCATGCATTACTTTGTATTATATTAATCCATTGTTAGCTCGGGGAGGTTTAGACGGGGGGAGGTTTAGATGGGGGGAGGTTTAGATGGGGTGTGGTAACCCTACACCGGGCTTTCCCTCTAAAATACGACCACTGTGTAGATAGCCAGACTTCATTAGCCGAGGTCATGCATTACTTTGTATTATATTAATCCATTGTTAGCTCGGTGAGGTTTAGATGAGGGGAGGTTTAGACATGGTGTGGTAACCCTACACCGGGCTTTCCCTCTAAAATACGACCACTGTGTAGATAGCCAGACTTCATTAGCCGAGGTCATGCATTACTTTGTATTATATTAATCCATTGTTAGCTCGGGGAGGTTTAGACAGGGTGTGGTAACCCTACACCGGGCTTTCCCTCCAAAATACGACCACTGTGTAGATAGCCAGACCCCATTAGCCGAGGTCATGCATTACTTTGTATTATATTAATCCATTGTTAGCTCGGGGAGGTTTAGATGGGGGAAGTTTTAGATGGGATGTGGTAACCCTACACCGGGCTTTCCCTCTAAAATACGACCACTGTGTAGATAGCCAGACTTCATTAGCCGAGGTCATGCATTACTTTGTATTATATTAATCCATTGTTAGCTCGGGGAGGTTTAGATGGGGTGTGGTAACCCTACACCGGGCTTTCCCTCTAAAATACGACCACTGTGTATATAACCAGACTTCATTAGCCGAGGTCATGCATTACTTTGTATTATATTAATCCATTGTTAGCTCGGGGAGGTTTAGATGGGGTGTGGTAACCCTACACCGGGCTTTCCCTCTAAAATACGACCACTGTGTAGATAGCCAGACTCCATTAGCCGAGGCTGTACACATGGCTGTCGTCTATATTACCACTTCTATATTATGTGACAAAAACGGCAGTGTCTATTACAGTTGCTTTTATGGAATTCATCTTTGTACCTGTGGGAAAGTACATATAAAAGATACCCTACTGCACACAGAAAAATATATCGGGTATCCTCTGATGATTACGAGTCAGAAATACCAAACACTTGACATCCAATAGCTTGATGATGTGCTCTAGTGGTGTTGTTAAATAAAACAAACCTTTTTTTTCATCTTTGTACACATTATGTAGCATGGTGTGTGTGACTAAATACGAGCAACACTACAAATACATTTAGCAAAGTAACTCCTGTACTGGCCTGGCAATAAAATGGACACGCATCGCTCAACTCAATAACTCAAATAAAACTGCTGGATGCTGTTGAGAGTAATTGCAAAATGGGGTAGCACCAGATAGTGGAACAGCAGGCTAGTCTTGCTGGGGGATGGGTGGGGGTTTACACCAAAATGACAAGCATGTAGAAAAATGAACAATCATATGATGAATAAATTATCAACGATAACAAAATATTTATAATAAACTTGTGTTGCAAATAGCATTTATGATCGCAGATGTAAAGTAAATATACAAAGTATTGATATCTTTAAACTAGCTGGCGCCATTCTACAGATGTCGTATGACTATACTATGCTACATACAATGTAGTTTTAATTGTGTAATCATTGTAAAATTACTTTATGGTCATTACACTGTATGTATTTGATTGTTTTCTTTTATTAGTTACTATTAGTTGTAAAGTTTTTACCAATAGGTTTTAATGTGCAAAAACTAAAAATACATGCTAATGATAAATGTGTAAAATGGAGAGTGGGGTCATGAATGGATAACTGGCTAAATCCATTTTAGCAGATACCTAAAACATAGTACACGAGCTAATGATTTAATACATGCTAATGATTTAATACATGCTAATGATTTAATACTAATGATTTAATACATGCTAATGATTTAATACAGTAAGTTAAAAGCCAAATAATAAGAAGACAACAAAGAAAGACCGTTACAGTAGTGTCTGATATATTTTATGTATTTGTAGAATAAAATAAAATTATCAAGATATATTAACCAAAAAAGCATTTAATGGTTAAAGAATTTAACCCACCCTAATAATGAATAATGAAATTAAATATCCCAGAATGCACCCACAGACATCTTGAATTAACAAAAAAGAGAGAAGAAAGTCTATACATCATTTATGTGGCATGTAATCGGAGGGGACTGTTTTCACCAAAGTGAGTTACAGACTCTATTCCTACCCTCACCCCGAAAAAAAACAACCCTCCACCCAGTAATTATTTACCTATTCCTACCCTCACCCCTCCACCCAGTAATTATTTACCGTTATGCTACCCACAACTGATACTGCCACAACCCCACCTCCGCCCCTTTTTCTGACCCAAGTAGAAGCGTAGGTCTCTTCTTATCATCGGAACGAGTACTACAATTGCAATGCCTTCAACCCCCCCCCCCCCCCCCCGTATGGTCATTTTTTTTAAATAACCCTATAAATGTAGAACTCCACCAAACTCATAAATATTAACAATGTTATACTGTTTGCTTGGTGAACCGTTCTAAAATACGCCAAAATTCCTTCAAGAAGGGGCGAGATTTAGCTCAGTCAATTGAGCGCTCGCTTGAGGTGTTTGCGTCGCAGGATCGAACCACCTCAGTGGATCCGTTCAACTGATTGGGGTTTTTCTCATTCCAACCAGGGCACCATAACTGGTCAAAGGCCGTGGTATGTGGGAAAGTGCATATGAAAGATCCCTTGCTGCATTAAGAAAATATCGTGGGTTTCCTCTATTGACTACGAGTCAGAATTACCAAATGTTTGACATCCAATAGCCGATGATTAATAATCAATGTGCTCGGAATATTCAAAATTCAATAGCATCAAAATTGCCCCCTCTCCCACCCACCACAACCATTTTCCTTTCTTGGGCCGAGGCACCTGCACCCATAACAGGCGTGCACTACATCTTGTTCTGAATGTGCAGGTAAAACCCTACGACTCTATTGCAAATTGTCTGTGATTAATTTATGGGAAATTTAACTGAAAATACTAACGTTTTCCTGAAAGTACAACTTGCAGCAATTCACTGGACTCAGTGTGACAGGTATCGACAATAATTTGTGAAATATCAAATTTAGTATTCGATAGAACCACAAGCAGTGTCCAGCATATTATTTTGTTTAGAATACATTATACCAGCTGAACGGTATTGTAGTGGATTACACGAACCCATGGTCGGGCCACAAGGCTTCGGGTCCCTTCCGGTACTTCAATGTACTCCACTGAGACCGGTACTTCAATCTTTCACCCTACTACAGTGCCTCAGCAAAAAAAAGAAGAAGAAAAAAGAAGTAAATAAATAAAAATAAAATAAAAAAATTGACGAGCTCGTAGCACCTGTGGGGCTCCTAGGCTTCAGCGTAGTTAGCCTTGTCGATGATACAGCCTGCACGAAACTTGGAAACAGAATCCCCACACTGACCATCAGTGTGATGACTGTTTCTCCCCTTTGATGATTCATGCATATATATATATATATATATATATATATATATATATACAGTCAAACCCGCTTATTTGCATACCCTCGGTGCTGCTCGATTTTGTGCAATTAACCGGGGTAGTCGATTAACCGATAGAGTACCGACTTTCACTTTGTAACAGCCATCCAACTACAAAGTGGCATGGGAGACAGTTTAGCATAATGCGGTACTTCATACCGGAACTATTACAGTTAACACATGTCACATGCAGTTGGATATATATAAATGTAAAAAAATATATCGATCGATATATATATAATTAGCATGACGTTTTTGTTTTAATCTGCCAGACCAGAAATCATTTAAAAAAAAAACAAACCCAACAACGTCCGTCACTGGGCGTCGTTTTCTAAAAAACACAAACTTTGTGCATTAAAAAAAAAAACACTGACCATCCACTAGTGTAAACAAAGTGTATTAGCCATGTAGTTAATGAGATAAACTTGAAACAACAGAACCATCAAAAAAGTTCACGTTTCATCGGTGCACGTGTTTACAAAATGACGTCAGTTTCCGGAATTACCGGGCTGTTGATTGACCGAATGCGCCTTACCATAGAATTACGTGAACTTGTATGAATTTGCTGGTATGGTGTTCATTCCCTCCCAAAAGATATGGCAAGCTTTGGTATTATTTGTGATCCCCAAATAATGACTTTGCTATTGTTAAGCAATTAAAGTTAAGCTCGGCTAGTGAGTCGTTATCAGTTCCAGCAGTCTGCATTGCATGCATGACCTGTCTAACACAATTGACTGACCTTCATGGTGCGGTCCGACTGACTGGTGTCTAACAATATAGCAGAAACTTAGGGACGATCCATAAATAACGGTCTTTGTTATGTGTTTTTTTTTACGACCTCCCCCACCAGTCTGGTTTTTTTCCGCTACATTTTCTGGGAAGCAAGTGATAAATCGTTTCTTTTGCGTTTAACAGATATAGCATACACTGCATCTAATGAATAAGTGAACAACAACCCTTTCTCGGTCACATTTATTAAAAACATAACCGCCTAGGACGATTGATCTGTAATCTTTTAATTACTAACAAGGCTTCTCAACATAACGTAATTGACACAGAACAATGATTGCCCTGAACACGCCAATCGAATAGGGCCTCAATAGTTGAGTGCGCATGCGTACAAGCGCACAGGCGGTACTTCTAAAAATAATAGTCGGAGAGTTACCTGTTATTGAGATGGCCTCTGATTAACAGCAATATATTGCAAACAAAAGATTAGGTATTAGGTTTATTCAACTTATTTATGTCATTCTTAAATCTTGTAGTCGGGTATTGTGATTCACCAGTAGTAACGTGCACACCATCTCATTTGCATGTCACACGTCGACTCTGTAAACAGCGATTGCAGTCGGCTTGCCACACAGTGAGCTCAAACAAAACAGATTAATCGGTGATTTATTTGAGTTTTTTTGGCAAAGTTTGATAGACTTTCTCAGTCATTTGTGACATTAATTTAGCAAAAAAAACAAACAACAACGTTATTTATATGTGCAAATAACCGATATATAGCCTGTAGTCTGTGCAATTAACCGGATGTTTTGTAGTGTTATACGGGCAAATGGTTCCGTGTTGGGTGAAAATAGTCGATTAACCGAATTATGCTATAAACCGATGTGCAAATAAGTGGAGATGACTGTATATATATATACATGTATGTGTGTGTGTGTGTATATAGGTGTGCGCCCCACCCCCCTCCCCCTCTCCCTTTTGGCAGCTTCCTATGGCCACTGCTGGGTTAGCCTAATATATTTTTTAATTATGCTGTTCTAAGTCAAATTTTAATATATTTTTCAATTTTTTTTATTTGAAATCATTTAATATTTGGTTTTAATAATTTCTCTTAACTAATGGTTACACAGTGATTAATTTTTGAACAACTGGCCCGATTTGCATGCTTGGCAACGGTTGATTCAACCGATTGTCACATATAATGAAGGTGGCATTCTGCAAGTGTGACGTCATCTGATCTCTCTCTCTCTCACACACACACACACGATTAGACCATACTGCTCGGGGAGATCAAACATCGAAACAAACGGAGCCCATGATTTTGTTTATTCAAATTATTGCATTGACTTTTTAAAATCACCCCTAAAAATGTAGTTAGTATTATTTAGCACAATCAATTTATTAATTTATATCCAAAAGATAATAATGATTTCGAAGACTAATCATCGAACAGTGCACTGGCTAGTACTTAATCCATTATGGTGACCCAGACAATGTTAGAACTGTCCCTGATACAAGATGCACGAGCTGCTTGAGAAATAGACATTGTTTTAGTTTTGACTTGGGCTTGTAGGTCAAAGAAAAAGCCGACATGAAATTGAGAACGTTTTATCATCTAAGCCAAATCGCAGTTATTTTCGTGTTACTACGTAATATTTGTAAAGTGTGTTTGTTTTATTTAACGACGCCACTAGAGCACATTGATTTTTTTATCTTATCATCGGCTGTTGGACGTCAAACATATGGTCATTCTGACAATATTTTGTTTTTTAGAGGAAACCCGCTGGCGCCACATAGGCTACTCTTTTTACGATAGGCAGCAAGGGATCTTTTATTTGTGCTTCCCACAGACAGAATAGCACAAACCATGGCCTTTGTTGAACCAGTTATGGATCACTGGTTGGTGCAAGTGGTTTATACCTACCCATTGAGCCTCGCGGAGCACTCACTCGGGGTTTGGAGTCAGTATCTGGATTAAAAATCCCATGCCTCGACTGGGATCCGAACCCAGTACCTACCAGCCT
Organism: Gigantopelta aegis; assembly: GCF_016097555.1. Lineage (NCBI taxonomy): Eukaryota > Metazoa > Mollusca > Gastropoda > Neomphalida > Peltospiridae > Gigantopelta > Gigantopelta aegis. The sequence continues at coordinate 121,451 of NW_024532873.1, read as the reverse complement.
GTAGACCGATGGCCTAACCACGACGCCATCGAAGCCGGTACATAATATTTATTTATATTACTCGTTTTTACTGTGGTGTTCTTTAAAAATTTACCATTTATGAACATTTATCTGTACTTTAATATTGTTAGAAGTTAAAGTGCATTGTTTAATGACACCACTAGAATACATTGATCATAGGCTATTGGATGTCAAACACCACGTTGTCATCAGAAGAAACCCCGCTACATTTTTTTTCTGATGCACCAAGGGATCTTTTTTATGCTCTTTCCCACAGACAGGAAAATACATATGACAGCCTTTGACCAGATGTGGTGCACTAGTTGGAACGAGAAAAAAAAATCCAATCAGGTGAATGGATACACCGAGGTGGTTCGATCATGCGACCCAAGCACCGCAAGCGAGCACTCAACCGATGCCTCAAGATATTGAGTTGAAATATTGTGTACTTTTATTCTTAATTCATTTAGTATTTTTGTACTTAAATTTTGAATCAGTTGCTATTTTAACAATATTTGTCCTAATGCCTACAATTTTTACTAAATGTGGCAATCGGTGTGTGTGTGTGTGTGTGTGTGTGTGTGAAACAAAGTGAATATTTCCTTTTCTGAACAGATCGGGCCCTTTTAAGGGCCACTATGGGCAACCTAGGGAGACATCTTAACTCCAACAAGGTCCCAGTAACGAGCTACTCTCGGCATACTAAGTTCAAAAATATCTATAGCTCCCCATTTCCATTTAGGCGGACCGTTCAAAAACGCGTCAAATTTCCTACATTCAATTATGCTTACCGGTAATCCTACGGGATATCCCAAATGCCATAGCACCAAAACCACATCCACCTGCTACCGATTGGACGTGCTACTCTCTTACACCTGCCAGTGCAGACAGTCCCCTCTCCCACCCACCCCAACCCTTTCCTGTCCTGGACGGAGGAGCCAGTTGTGCCCATGACAGGCATGCACTGAAACAGCTTGCTCTGAATGTGCACGTTAAAGGGACATTCCCGACTTTGCTGCAATTTTTAAGATGTTATTGACTAACAGATACTTTTTAACGATTGTAATTACATATCAAACATATTTTTCTGCAAAAATTATTAGTGGCTGTATATTAAACGTGTTTCTGATCGTTCTAATATTTGTACTAGGTTAAATTTCATTTTATTTCCTCAAATAATTTTTTAGACAAAATCCAGTTTGGGTTTCTCACAAATATTAAGATGACCAGAAACACATTTAATATACAGACACTGATATTCTAAACGAGAAAATATATTTAATATGCAAGTTTAATCGGAGAAATATTTTATTAGTCGGAAACTTCTTATAATGCAGCAAACTCAGGAATGTCCCTTTTATATTCTAAAAGGTACCGACATAATAGTCCTCATTCTCCCACTTTTCCAGTTACTCTGTTCAGAAGGCCGGAAATGTGACATTTTAACACCTAAAATTCAAACTTTTCTCAGAGAAGCAGGTTCAGACCATGAAATATATATTTTTTCATCTCCCAGGCCATTGAACCGACACCATGCCCCCACCCTCTCCACGCCTTTCAAATACACCCCGCGGTCATTGTTATAGCCTATATCCCTCCCCCACCCCACCCCACCCCAAAAAAATCAAATTAAAATATTTTCACTTCAATTTTATTATTTATAAATATCCCCCCCCCCCCCCATGATAGTACATACTTAGTAGCTGGAACGAGACATAATCCCACTGGCGGGGATCGACCACGATTCTAGACTTAAATGAATGCGTCCGAGCAAGGCTCAAGACAACTTCATCCCTCCTGCACCGGCAGTAAGAGGACTACCACTATTCCAAGATTGGATTGACAAAATGAAGCTTGGTCGTGACCGCACAGTCCTTTCAATATCAAAGCAACAGATAAAACAACAACAACAAACATACCAAAAAACCCAAAAACAAACAAAAAAACAACAACCCCGTATTCAAAATCCAGTTGTCAAACTTGTTTTTATGTCATTGTCTGCATCTGCACATGCACATGTATGCAGGTGTTCATGTGTATTGCATCACAACCAGGTGTACTACATGTGTTCTTACCATCTCTTCATACAGACCACCAAAGCAAGTACAAAGCTACACAGCTACACAGCAAAGAGCCATAAAACCGTATTGAGTAATGTGTATTCAGTTCAAAGAGCGTGCATGTTCATGTAAAGTACGTAATTCGACAGTATTGTTCTGCTTGATAACGCTTGGTGCCTGTGTTAAAGGGACATTCCTGAGTTTGCTGCATTGTAAGATGTTTCCCACTAATAAAATATTTCTACGATTAAACTTACATATTAAATATATTTTCTTGTTCAAAATATCAGTGTCTGTATATTCAATGTGTTTCTATTTGTAAGAAGCCCAAACTGGAATTTGTCTTAAAGGGACAAAAATATTTTAGGAAATAAAATGAAATTTACACATATTAGAATGATCAGAAACACGTTTAATATATAGCCACTAATATTTTATGCATAAAAATATATTTGATATGTAATTACAATCGTTAAAAAATATCTGTTAGTCAATAACATCTTAAAAATTGCAGCGACTCGTGATCGTTGGTCAAATCGGCGGTAAACGTATACAGGTAATATTGGTACAATTAGTGGAGGAAAAGGTAAATGAGTGATAGAATACATCTGCAACAACAACAGCTCCAGATAAAACCTATACCCATGTTCCTTTTTGAAATCACGCCAACACACATTTATTTAACAAAGTTCGTAAACGACATGTAACCCGCGATCGTTGTGATCATTGGTCAAATCGGCGGTACACGTTTACAGGTAATATTGGTACAATTAGTGGAGGATACGATAAATGGGTGTTAGAGAGAATACATCTGCAACAACAATAGCTCCAGATAAAACCTGTACCCATGTTCTTTTTGGAAATCAGGCCAACACACATTTATTTAACAAAACTCGTAAACGACATGTAACCCGCGATCGTTGGGATCGTTGGTCACATCGGCAGTGAACGTATACAGGTAATATTGGTATAGTTAATGGAGGAACAGATAAATGGGTGCTATAGAGAGAATAAACCTGAAACAACAACAGCTCAAGAAAAATCCTGTAGCCATGTTCTTTTGGAAATCACGCCAACACACATTTATTTAACAAAACTCGTAAACGACATGCAACCTGCGATCGTTGGGATCGTTGGTCACATCGGCGGTGAACGTATACAGGTAATATTGGTATAGTTAATGGAGGAAAATATAAATGGGTGCTAGAGAGAATAAACCTGAAACAACAACAGCTCAAGAAAAAACCTGTACCCATGTTCTTTTTGGAAATCACGCCAACACACATTTATTTAACAAAACTCGTAAACGACATGTAACCCACGATTGTTGGGATCGTTGGTCACATCGGCGGTGAATATACAATGAGTTTTGTAGTCACATTTTATTATTATTGTTCAAAACTTTAACGAAGACACACACAAAAATAAAGTAAATACTACAATATACTATTTGCTCCAAAATTTGTGGCAGCACCTGAAAAGGTATAATAAAACATACCAATAGACTTAACGGGGATCAAATACCATATATGTAATGTATTTTATTGGCTAAACAAGAAAATTAATAAAATTTGAAAACTAACGCCCCAGCGAACAGATTCGACATCCCAGGCCTGTGGGAATTTAGGTGGACCAGGGAGGGGTGGGGGGGGGGGTGGGGGGCGCAGCCCGCCCCACTTGCACTCGAGGACCAAAATAGAGAAAAAATATGGCCCGTGTCCCATCTCCACACTATGGGGGCTGTGATCCCCGCTAAGTTGTGCACCCTCTCCCAGATATTATTCCTACGGACCTGGGAACCTGATTCCCTCCGACAAATAAAACAATATCCATAGCTGCCCATGACAATCGTCACGTAGGCAAAAGCAAACTTATTATTATTTTTAAATATGTATTAACACGCAGTATTCCCCCCCCCCCCCTTTTAAAAACACTTATTTTTATCATTTTCTCTTTTATTATTATTATTATTATTATTTATTTAACTTTTTTAAATGTAGTAAACGTAAAAACTGATTCGACATCCCTCACAAATGAAATGAACTGTCCACTGCTGTGCTAATTATCACGTACGCAAAAGCAAGCTTATTCTTTCGTTTCCCCCTTTTTCTCTGATTTCACTTCTTTCCTTAGTAAACCGAAGAAATCTTCCTTCTCCATACACTCCTGTTCATTGTTTGTTTATTGTAATCGTTTCCCACTGAACGATTTACAAGGGCTATTGGTTAATAAAAATCTATTATTTAATTATTATTTTCAATGTAGTGCGAATGCCTTGTAAACACTTCAATCGCGATTTAAGAAAAACCACGTGAAATAAATACATATATATATTTTTTTTTTTTTTTTTTTTTTTTTACTTCATAACATCATGTAGTGGCAATTGACAACCCACACAAAAAGCTTAGAGGCTCAAATCAAGTAGCTCGTGCACGTTTTCAGTGTCTGCAGCTACCGCCGATCAACCGACTAAACAGGAAATTTTAAAATTTTGCCGACTAGTCTAGACGCCGTCTAGCTTGGACGGAGTCGCCGTCTATATATAGACGCAATTATGGTTGGTTCGCGTACTGTACATGTACATGTATGCAGGGTTGGAAACGAATCACAATGCGTTTTTACATGGATTACAACTAATTTTGAGGGTAGAATCAGTGTTTCTGCCAGAAAGAAATTTTTGGGTATGGTGCTATGTTATTGAATGCAACCACAGTCAACAGGGGGTATGGGGGGCCTTCTCCACAAATAAAATGGGTTCCATTTAGGGTTAGGCTTAAGAAAATCATACAATAATGATAAGAGTCATTAATTTTGTCAAAATGTTAACTTAAAAAAATAAAAATTTGGGTATGGCGCCATACCCATTTTACCCTCTGGCAGATTCGAAACCCTGAGAATGATAGAAATACATGGTAAATAGGTCTCAGCTTAGCACATTTTGCCCGAATATCTGTGTAGCGTTCCTGGTTTTTCTGGCGATCTATTCTTCATATTTCCTTGGTTATTATTTGTATTTAGTTCTTATTCCGATTCTTCTTCTTACTAATTATATTAAATACTAATACTAACCTTACTAATGTAGTAAATGGAATAAGTATGGTATTTATTTATACACGTGTTTCTGAGATCTTACAGGCTTCGTCGGAATGCTCCTGTTGTTTGACTAATCATATTTTAGAATTATGATTGGCTGACCAATGAAAAAGTGTTCAGGAAATCTTGTGGAGTACGATTTTCCTTCAAGCCTACACTTGACATCTGTATATTTTTTTTACTTGTCCTTGCTTCCAAATGATTAGAACTTAACTAAATATTAATATAGGGGTAAAGGTTTAAATATAGGTAATTAAACCTTTATATTTGGTTAACTGTTGATAGGGTTGGGGGAGGTTCTTTCACCAAATAGTGTCATCTGCTTATTTTGCATGGGTTGGCAAGTGTCTGCTTAGGTTATCAAGGTATTGGACCGACCGAATTAGCAAACTCGAGCTAATGAAAAGGGTGCCGTTAGTCTATAATAGGCCTCTGTTAGAAGTGAAGAACTAGCTGATAAGCCTAGTTCAGCCTAATTAAACCTTATCAGGCTGCATTGTTTTAAAAACATTTCAAGAATTTGACCTATCATACATTTTTAATGATATCTCTCTTAATTTTTGGCATATTGAAATGAAAATACACACACATATTCTATAATGGGCTGACTACTTTACTACAATATTTTAAAATAAATTATTTTATTTATGTTACCATGGCAACAAGTACAAAGTTCAAAAGATTTGTTCTTTGATACTACTTAATAAAAAAATAATTTTAAATTAATAAAGTTCTTGTAATATAAGACTATATCTTTATTTATTAACTATATTTATGATTTTAATGGATTCCCCCCCCCCCGCCCCAGAAAACACCTTTACTTGAAATGATCAGTCCTATCAGTTTTCTTTCATCATAATTTTGATATGTAAAAAAATTAAAACAGTCAAACCATAGCGACGCTATGACAACAGTTCCATGTGACGTCATAATACTTGAGCTAGAACATGTATACACATCTGCAGCACTCTATGGGTTAATATTGGTGTATGCTTTTGGTTGAGGGACGTCTTAACTGAAAGGGACTGGGAATTTATGCAGACACAGGTAAATGTTGGAATGTAATTATTAAATGGTCTATTAATTATTGTAAATGTTGCATGACTACAACCGAAAGAGGTACAGTACACGAACCAACCATAATGGCGTCTAGACGGCGACTCCGACCAAGCTAGATGGCGTCTAGACTGTTGGGGAAAAAATTGAAAAATTCCTGTTAGACGGTTGATCGGGGTCACTGCGAACGTGCACGACCTACTTGATTTGAGCCTCTGACCTTTTTCTTGTTGTCAATTGCAGCGGAGGTTGTCAGTTACACTATGTAGCAGAGTACACTACGTGATGAATTAAAAAAAAAAAATTATAATATATTTATTTCACGTTGTTTTTAATTTTTTTTTTTTTTTTTTTTAAATCGCGATATACCTGTTAACAAGACATTCGCACTACACTGAAAATAATAACTAAATAATACATTTATATTGACCATTAACCCTTGTAAATCTTTCAAAGGGAAATGATTACAATAAGCAAACAATAAAAAGGAGTGTATGGAGAAGGGAGAGTTCGGTTTACTAACAAAAGACATGAAACTTAAATCTGGAACTGAATGAGTAGTTAACTGACCATTGTTAGCTCGGTGAGGTTTAGACAGGGTGTGGTAACCCTACACCGGGCTTTCTCTCCAAAATACGACCACTGTGTAGATAGCCAGACTTCATTAGCCGGAGGTCATGCATTACTTTGTATTATATTAATCCATTGTTAGCTCAGTGAGATTTAGATGGGGTGAGGTTTAGATGGGGTGAGGTTTAGACAGGGTGTGGTAACCCTACACCGGGCTTTCTCTCCAAAATACGACCACTGTGTAGATAGCCAGACTTCATTAGCCGAGATCATGCATTACTTTGTATTATATTAATCCATTGTTAGCTCGGGGAGGTTTAGACGGGGTGTGGTAACCCTACACCGGGCTTTCCCTCTAAAATATGACCACTGTGTAGATATCCAGACTCCATTAGCTGAGGTCATGCATTACTTTGCATTATATTAATCCATTGTTAGCTCGGGGAGGTTTAGACAGGGTGTGGTAACCCTACACCGGGCTTTCCCTCTAAAATACGACCACTGTGTAGATAGCCAGACTCCATTAGCCGAGGTCATGCATTACTTTGCATTATATTAATCCATTGTTAGCTCGGGGAGGTTTAGACGGGGTGTGGTAACCCTACACCAGGCTTTCCCTCCAAAATACGACCACTGTGTAGATAGCCAGACTTCATTAGCCGAGGTCATGCATTACTTTGCATTATATTAATCCATTCTTTGCTTGGGGAGGTTTAGATGGTGTGTGGTAACCCTACACCGGGCTTTCTCTCCAAAATACGACCACTGTGTAGATAGCCAGACTCCATTAGCCGAGGTCATGCATTACTTTGTATTATATTAATTCATTGTTAGCTCGGGGAGGTTTAGACAGGGTGTGGTAACCCTACATCAGGCTTTCCCTCCAAAATACGACCACTGTGTAGATAGCCAGACTTCATTAGCCGAGGTCATGCATTACTTTGTATTATATTAATCCATTGTTAGCTCGGTGAGGTTTAGACAGCGTGTGGTAACCCTACACCGGGCTTTCCCTCCAAAATACGACCACTGTGTAGATAGCCAGACTCCATTAGCCGAGGTCATGCATTACTTTGCATTATATTAATCCATTGTTAGCTCGGGGAGGTTTAGACGGGGTGTGGTAACCCTACACCAGGCTTTCCCTCCAAAATACGACCACTGTGTAGATAGCCAGACTCCATTAGCCGAGGTCATGCATTACTTTGCATTATATTAATCCATTGTTAGCTCGGGGAGGTTTAGACGGGGTGTGGTAACCCTACACCAGGCTTTCCCTCCAAAATACGACCACTGTGTAGATAGCCAGACTTCATTAGCCAAGGTCATGCATTACTTTGCATTATATTAATCCATTCTTTGCTTGGGGAGGTTTAGATGGTGTGTGGTAACCCTACACCGGGCTTTCTCTCCAAAATACGACCACTGTGTAGATAGCCAGACTCCATTAGCCGAGGTCATGCATTACTTTGTATTATATTAATCCATTGTTAGCTCGGGGAGGTTTAGACAGGGTGTGGTAACCCTACATCAGGCTTTCCCTCCAAATACGACCACTGTGTAGATAGCCAGACTTCATTAGCCGAGGTCATGCATTACTTTGTATTATATTAATCCATTGTTAGCTCGGTGAGGTTTAGACAGCGTGTGGTAACCCTACACCGGGCTTTCCCTCCAAAATACGACCACTGTGTAGATAGCCAGACTCCATTAGCCGAGGTCATGCATTACTTTGCATTATATTAATCCATTGTTAGCTCGGGGAGGTTTAGACGGGGTGTGGTAACCCTACACCAGGCTTTCCCTCCAAAATACGACCACTGTGTAGATAGCCAGACTCCATTAGCCGAGGTCATGCATTACTTTGCATTATATTAATCCATTGTTAGCTCGGGGAGGTTTAGACGGGGTGTGGTAACCCTACACCAGGCTTTCCCTCCAAAATACGACCACTGTGTAGATAGCCAGACTTCATTAGCCGAGGTCATGCATTACTTTGCATTATATTAATCCATTCTTTGCTTGGGGAGGTTTAGATGGTGTGTGGTAACCCTACACCGGGCTTTCTCTCCAAAATACGACCACTGTGTAGATAGCCAGACTCCATTAGCCGAGGTCATGCATTACTTTGTATTATATTAATCCATTGTTAGCTCGGGGAGGTTTAGACAGGGTGTGGTAACCCTACATCAGGCTTTCCCTCCAAAATACGACCACTGTGTAGATAGCCAGACTTCATTAGCCGAGGTCATGCATTACTTTGTATTATATTAATCCATTGTTAGCTCGGGGAGGTTTAGATGGGGTGAGGTTTAGATGGGGGGAGGTTTAGACAGGGTGTGGTAACCCTACACCGGGCTTTCCCTCCAAAATACAACCACTGTGTAGATAGCCAGACTTCATTAGCCGAGGTCATGCATTACTTTGTATTATATTAATCCATTGTTAGCTCGGTGAGGTTTAGATGGGGTGTGGTAACCCTACACCAGGCTTTCTCTCCAAAATACGACCACTGTGTAGATAGCCAGACTTAATTAGCCGAGGTCATGCATTACTTTGCATTATATTAATCCATTGTTAGCTCGGGGAGGTTTAGATGGGGTGTGGTAACCCTACACCGGGCTTTCCCTCTAAAATACGACCACTGTGTAGATAGCCAGACTTCATTAGCCGAGGTCATGCATTACTTTGTATTATATTAATCCATTGTTAGCTCAGGGAGGTTTAGATGGGGGGAGGTTTAGATGGGGTGAGGTTTAGATGGGGTGTGATAACCTTACACTGGGCTTTCCCTCTAAAATACGACCACTGTGTAGATAGCCAGACTTCATTAGCCGAGGCTGTACACACAGCTGTCGTCTATATTGCCACTTCTATATTATGTGACAAAAACGGCAGTGTCTATTAGTTGTTTTTATGGAATTCATCTTTGTACCTGTGGGAAAGTACATATAAAAGATACCCTACTGCACACAGAAAAATGTATCGGGTATCCTCTGATGATTACGAGTCAGAAATACCAAACGCCTGACATCCAATAGCTTGATGATGTGCTCTAGTGGTGTTGTTAAATAAAACAAACCTTTTTTTTCATCTTTGTACACATTATGTAGCATGGTGTGTGTGACTAAATACGAGCAACACTACAAATACATTTAGCAAAGTAACTCCTGTACTGGCCTGGCAATAAAATGGACATGCATCGCTCAACTCAATAACTCAAATAAAACTGCTGGATGCTGTTGAGAGTAATTGCAAACTGGGGTAGCACCAGATAGTGGAACAGCAGGCTAGTCTTACTGGAGGTTGGGTGTGTGGGTGTGTATGTGTGTGTGTGTGGGGGGTGGGGGTGTTACACCAAAATGACAAGCATGTAGAAAAATGAACACTCATATGATGAATAAATTATCAACGATAACAAAATATTTATTATAAACTTGTGTTGCAAATAGCATTTATGATCGCAGATGTAAAGTAAATATACAAAGTATTGATATCTTTAAACTAGCTGGCGCCATTCTACAGATGTCGTATGACTATACTATGCTACGTAGTTTTAACTGTGTAATCATTGTAAAATTACTTTATGGTCATTACACTGTATGTATTTAATTATGTTTTCTTTTATTAGTTATTATTAGTTGTAAAGTTTTTACCAATAGGTTTTAATGTGCAAAAACTAAAAATACATGCTAATGATAAATGTGTAAAAAGGAGGGTGGGGTCATGAATGGATAATGATAATTGCCTAAATCCATTTTAGCAGATACCTAAAACATAGTTTTTTTAGTCCATGACAAAACATTAATTTAATTGATCAAGTCGGTGAAGATGATAATATTGAATTTTACATAATCCAAAGGGTTTTTTTCCGAATGTAAAATAAACTTAATATAAAAATATACATGAAGGCAGTATTCTGTAAATCACTTTGGTTTATTTGTCTACCATTAAACTGTGTGATGTAGTACCTTCCGCCATGTCACAAAAATTAAATTTGCAAAATTGTAAAACATTAAGTTAAAAGCAAAATGTAAGGTTAAAATTAAAATTGGAACATTGTGCAAGCCATTTTGCATTTGTTTTCTAAAAATACCTGCATTTGCACCATAAGTTCTTTTTATATTTCTTTTATATTTCATACCACATACAAAACACATTTAAATATTGACATTTAATAGTTTCATTAGAGGTGAAAATTTGATAAATATAGAATATTAAACAAGCTTGCCTGCCATATCATTTTTATGAAACAAGTGAACAGTTTTGGTAGCCTATCTGACGAGCGAAAGCGAGTCAGATACAGACACTGTTCACAACTTTCATAAACATTATATGACAGGTAAGTTAGTATAGTATTTTATTTATTACAAACCAACTGCAAAAAAGCTACAACGCAGAAATAAGCAGATGTCAAGACCTACTACATGTTATTTTTCTAAGAATTGGGTCAGCAAGTGATCTACGTCACACATAAACTAAAATTACGTCACAATGAGCAACAAGATGTCAGCAATACATGTACAGTTGAGATGTTGGCGCGAGGCTTGCATTAATTGTCAGTTAATGAGGTGTTTAAATTCACAATGACTGAATTGTTGATCTGACCAGCAAATATTGAGCTGAGTGAATGGGATTCACTAGATGTGACCCTGACATTTTGTACATAGGGGCCTCATTGGCGTACGGGCTGACATTTTTGTAGGGAGGCAGGCTGGCTTTTGCACGAATTAAATGGAAAATGCCCAAATCTGGACAACATTTAGTCATATTAGCATTACTAACAAACAGCTACATGTACATGTATGCAGGGTTGGAAACGAATCACTATGCGTTTTTACATGGATTACAACTAATTTTGAGGGTAGAATCAGTGTTTCTGCCAGAAAGAAATTTTTGGGTATGGTGCTATGTTATTGAATGCAACCACAGTTAACAGGGGGTATGGGGGGCCTCCTCCACAAAGAAAATGGGTTCCATTTAGGGTTAGGCTTAAGAAAATCATACAATAATGATAAGTTATTAATTTTGTCAAAATGTTAACTTAAAAAAAAAAAAATTGGGGTATGGCGCCATACCCATTTTACCCTCTGGCAGATTTGAAACCCTGAGAATGATAGAAATACATGGTAAATAGGTCTCAGCTTAGCACATTTTGCCCGAATATCTGTGTAATGTTCCTGGTTTTTCTGGAGATCCATTCTTCATATTTCCTTGGTTATTATTTGTATTTAGTTCTTATTCTGATTATTCTTCTTACTAATTATATTAATCACTAATACTAACCTTACTAATGTAGTAAATGGAATAAGTATGGTATTTATTTATACACGTCTTTCCGAGATCTTACAGGCTTCGTCGGAATGCTCCTGTTGTTTGACTAATCATATTTTAGAATTATGATTGGCTGTCCAATGAAAAAGTGTTCAGGAAATCTTGTGGAGTACGATTTTCCTTCAAGCCTACACTTGTAGTTTTGGCTTTGGCAGGTGGGTTTGTTGTTTTCACAACTGTATTTTGTGTTACTTGTGCTTGCTTCCAAATGATTAGAACTTAACTAAATATTAATATAGGGGTAAAGGTTTAAATATAGGTAATTAAACCTTTATATTTGGTTAACTGTTGACAGGGTTGGGGGAGGTTCTTTCACCAAATAGTGTCATCTGCTTATTTTGCATGGGTTGGCAAGTGTCTGCTTAGGTTATCAAGGTATTGGACCGACCGAATTAGCAAACTGGAGCTAATGAAAAGGGTGCCGTTAGTCTATAATAGGCCTCTGTTAGAAGTGAAGAACTAGCTGATAAGCCTAGTTCAGCCTAATTAACCCTTATCAGGCTGCATTGTTTTAAAAACATTTCAAGAATTTGACCTATCATACATTTTTAATGATATCTCTCTTAATTTTTGGCATATTGAAATGAAAATACACACACATATTTTATAATGGACTGGCTACTTTACTATAATATTTTAAAATAAATTATTTTATTTATGTTACCATGGCAACAAGTACAAAGTTCAAAAGATTTGTTCTTTGATACTACTTAATTTATCTTCTTCTTAAAAATAATTTTAAGTTACCGTATATTGCCGTGTATTAGCCGACTCCTTGGATAAGCTGACCTCTTAGTTTGACCCTAAATATCTAGTACAAAGTCATCGGCCTTGTGTATAAGCCGAAGTCATCTTTTGTCCAGCTGTATGTTATATCGATTTCAATAATACCGTCAAGAAATAGACTTGTGCTTTTCTTGTTCATTATATTTGTTTTCCCTTTAATTATTACAAACACGGTAATCGTGATCGCAATCAATGTGGCAATGCTAACATCTACCATGCAGTGAAAAATAATTTAGAACTGATAAAGCATAACAGAAAAATAAATAATTCAAGCTGTAACAACATATCACCACACAAGTAATTAATTTATTCACTGGACAGCAAAAAGTAAAATCATTGAGGCATGTTTAATCCCCCACCACACACACAGAAACAAAAGATCATGCGGTTCGTGACTGCAGCTGTTCACTGAATATAGTATGGTCATGTGACAATAGTGGGAGTAATTATTGTCCTGAAATTCATGTTATGTTTTTTCAGTCGGTAATGTTAATAATGAGCTTAATTTATTTATGACATCACTTTACAGTTTAATGCACCCTCCCAACAAAACAATAATATTAAAAATATAATACTTGATTGAAGAAAAAACACTGTTTTGTATCTTAAATTTGCTATATGAAAGACTGGACCCAGTACAGGTCAAACAAAGATGGCGGACAGTTGGAAAGAATACGTTTTTACCATTGAAATGACAATAAATAAAGTAATTTTTTATTATTATTCATCAAACTTATAATGCATTCAAGAATAAAAGACTGCATAATATTGCATGATGGGGTGTTTTATTTATACTGTGCACAAATTATTGTTACATAATCTGTGAAAGGCTTAGGATCTGATCAAAATTTATAAGTCACGGTCGGGAGTATTTTCGATCGGAATTTTATGCTCCAATTTGTTGCCTCCGTGTATAAGCCGACTCTTCTTTTGGAAAGTGTTTCTAGACTTCAAAAGTCGGCTAATACACGGCAATATACGGTAATAAAGTTCTTGTAATATAAGACTATATCTTTATTTATTAACTATATTTATGATTTTAATGGTCCCCCCCCCCCCACCCCCCCAGAAAACACCTTTACTTGATACAAAAAATGGCATGAAATGATCAGTACTATCAGTTTTCTTTCATCATAATTTTCATATGTATAAAATTTAAAACAGTCAAACCATAGCGACGCTATGACAACAGTTCCATGTGATGTCATAATACTTGAGCTAGAACATGTATACACATCTGCAGCACTCTATGGGTTAATACTGGTGTATGCTTTTGGTTGAGGGATGTTTTAACTGAAAGGGACTGGGAATTTATGCAGACACAGGTAAATGTTGGAATGTAATTATTAAATGGTCTATTAATTATTGTAAATGTTGCATGACTACAACCGAAAGAGGTAGCTGGACCCGGATAAAATTTGAAAATCCTCCTGTCAAGGTACAGGGGCTGTTTGTATTACAGTTATGTGTATATTTTCTTTTTCTAGGGCTGTCATTGTAAATATCTCTCTACAGTTGTTTGTTTGTTTGTTTTTTTGTGTGTGTTACAATTTGATTTGGGGAAAATATTCCGGTGGGTTTTTTTATTATTACTATTAGGGTGGGTTTTTTTAATATATATTTATATGCTACTTTTATCCATTCAATTTGATTTGGGAAAACACCCCATAATGAAATATGCCTTTGTTTTTTCACCAGTAGCCATACATGCACACTAGTGTGTTTATACCGCCAACTTTACAAACAATCGCTGGTCTGCGATCTACTTAGTTACATAAATGTGTTTACGTGATTTGCAAAAGGAACTTAGGTTACAGGTTTTATCTGGAGCTGTTTATTTTGCATGTGTATTCTCAACTAGTTGTACCAGTATCATTATACATGTATGTTTACCGCTGATTTAACCAACAATCACGAGTCAGTTCGTCTGCGAGCTGCTTTTTTAATATGTAAATGTGTATGAGCGTGATTTCCAAAAGGAACTTGGATATAGGCTGTATCTAGTGCTAGTGCCGTTCTTGTTCTTGTTGTGGACCCGGTATAGTCCCCGTTAATTTGATCCATACAATTTTATTCTGGGAAAACTTCTTAAGATTTATTTCATCCACGCTAAATCTATCCCTCCCCCATCCCATCCCCCAAAATCAAAATAAAATATCTCCACTTCAATTTTATTATTTATAAATATGCCCCCCCCCCCCACCACATGATAGAACATACCCATGCCTTAGCAGCTGGAACGAGACATAATCCCACTGGCGGGGATCGACCACGATTCTAGACTCAAATGAATGCGTCCAAGCAAGGCACAAGACAACTTTATCCTTCCTGCACCGGCAGTAAGAAGACTACCACTATTCCAAGATTGGATTGACAAAATGAAGCTTGTTCGTGACCGCACAGTCCTTGCAAAATCAAAGCAAGATACCCCCCCCCCCCCAAAAAAAAAACCCACCCCAACAACAACAACAAAAAAACAAAAACAAAAACCAACCCCCTATTCGAAATCCAGTTGACAAACTTGTCTTTGTCATAGTCTGCACATGTACATGTATGCAGATGTTCATGTGTATTGCATCACAACCATGTGTACGTACATGTGTTCTTACCATCTCTCCATACAGCCCACCAAAGCAAGTACAAAACTACACAGCAAAGAGCCATAAAACCGTATTGCGTAATGTGTATTCAGTTCAAAGAGCGTGCATGTTCATGTAAAGTACGTAATTCGACAGTATTGTTCTTGGTGCTTGTGTTAATGGTTACATAGTAGGAGGGGAAGGGGAAATGCGATGGACTGAAATATGCAATACATTTAGTCTAATTCGGTCAAAAAAGTACACTAGATTAAAAGTTGGGCACACATTTAGAGGGTTCATCAAAAATAAAAATGAAGACAATTAATGTATTTTAGAACAGTGTTCTCAAATTTTGTTCGTCAATAAGAACCAAAAGTGTTCTGAATGTGCAATTTAAATATGACTTTACCTGACGGAAATTTTAAACAGTGCTTTCATAATCAGGTTAGGTCAGGTCATAGGGTTTAACGTACACATTCAGATAAAGCTGTTTTAGGGCACGCCTGTCATGGGCACAGGTGCCAGCCTCAACTGGTTCCTCTGTCCCGGACAGGAAAGGGTTGGGGTGGGTGAGAGATGGGACTGTCTGCACTGGCAGGTGTAAGAGTGCAGCTCGTCCAATCGGTAGCAGATGGAGGTGGTTTTGGTGATATGGTAGTTGGAATATCCCTTAGGATTAAGCCAAATTAAATGTAGAAAATCTGACACATTTTTTAACGGTCCGCCTAAATGGAAATGGGGAGCTATATATATTTTTGAACTTAGTATAGTATGCCGAGAGTAGCTCGTTACTGTGACTTAGTTGGTGTTGAGGTGTCTCCCTAGGTTGCCCATAGTGGCCCTTAAAAGGGCCAGATCTGTTCAGAAAAGGAAATATTCACTTGGTTTCACCCACAAACACACCGATTGTCACGTTCAGTAAAAATTGTAGGCATTAGAACAACTATTGTTAAAATAGCAATTGATTCAAAATTGTAGTAAAAAAATGCTAAATAAATTTAACAATAAAAGTGTACACAATATTTCAATTCAATATCTTGAGGCAACGGTTGAGTGCTCGCTTGCGGTGCTTGCGTCGCAAGATCGGACCACCTCGGTGTATCCATTCACCTGCTTGGGTTTTTCTCGTTCCAACTAGTGCACCACATCTGGTCAAAGGCTGTCATGTGTGTTCCTGTTTGTGGGAAAGAGCATAACAAAATATTCCTTGCTGCATTAAAAAAAAATGTAGGGGGTTTCCTCTGATGACAACGTGGTGTTTGACATCCAATTGCCTATGATCAATGTATTCTAGTGGTGTCGTTAAACAATACATTTTGATACTATTTAACAATATTAAGTACAGATAAATGTTGATAAAAGGTAAATTTTTAAGGAACACCACAGTAAAAACGAGTAATATAAACAAATATTATGTACCGGCTTCGGTGGCATCGTGGTTAGGCCATCGGTCTACAGGTTGGTGGGTACTGGGTTCGGATCCCAGTTGAAGCATGGGATTTGTAATCCAGATACCGACTCCAATGGTTCAACAAAGGCCATGGTTTGTGCTATCCTGTCTGTGGGAAGTGCAAATAAAAGATCCCTTGCTGCCTATCGTAAAAGAGTAGCCTATGTGGCGCCAGCGGGTTTCCTCTTTAAAAACCCCAGTAAGAATAACCATATGTTTGACGTCCAATAGCCGATGATAAGATGTGCTCTGGTGGTGTTGTTAAATAAAACAAACAAACTTTACAAATATTATGCAGTAACACGAAAACAACTGCGATTTAGCTTAGATGATAAAACTTTCGAAATGTCATGTTGGCTTTTTCTTTGACCTACAAGCCCAAGTCAAAACTAAAACAATCTCTATTTCTCAAGCAGCTCGTGCGTCTTGTATCAGGGACAGTTCTAACAGATTGTCTGGGTCACCATAATGGATTAAGTACTAGCCAGTGCGCTGTTCGACGATTAGTCTTCGCAATAATTATTATCTTTTGGATATAAATTAATAAATTAATTGTGCTAAATAATACTAACTACATTTTTAGGGGTGATTTTAAAAAGTCAATGCAATAATTTGAATAAACAAAATCATGGGCTCCGTTTCTTTGATGTTTGATCTCCTCGAGCAGTATGGTCTAATCGTGTGTGTGTGTGTTTGAGAGAGAGCGAGAGAGATCAGATGACGTCACACTGTTGCAGCATGCCATCTTCATTGTATGTGACAATCGGTTGAATTGACCGTTGCCAAGCATGCAAATCGGGCCAGTTGTTCAAAAATTAATCACTGTGTAACCATTAGTTAAAGGGACATTCCTGAGTTTGCTGCATTGTAAGATGTTTCTGACTAATAAAATATTTCTACGATTAACTTTGCATATTAAATTAAAAAAATTGTTTAGAATATCAGTGTCTGTATATTCAATGTGTTTCTGGTCGTCTTAAAGGGACATTCCTGAGTTTGCTGCATTGTAAGATGTTTCTAACTAATAAAATATTTGTACGATTAAACTTGCATATTAAATATATGTTCTTGTTTAGAATATCAATGCCTGTATATTCAATGTGTTTCTGGTCGTCTTAATATTTGTAAGAAGCCCAAACTGGATTTTGTCTTAAATAATTTTGTACGTACTAAAGAACAATATTTTAGGAAATAAAATGAAATTTAACCTACATGTAGTTACAAATATTAGAACGATCAGAAACACGTTTAATATACAGCCACTAATATTTTATGCAGAAAAATATACCGTATATCTTCGCCTGTAAGTCAATCTTGGCTATAAGTCGAGTCCCTAATTTCAAGCCCTGAAAACTTTTTTTTTTATTGACTCGTTTATAAGTCGACCCATGAAAAACAACTTATAAATATTGAAGTATTTCTTATTTTCAGCACATGAGAACAATAATGTACAATATTTGAACAAAAGAAAATTATTTTACAAACTTCGGTTTTCACGTTTTGTACATCCGTAACATCGCAAACAAGTAACATAGCATCAAAACGAAATATTCCCTTAGTAGATAGTGAAAGCTGTTTGGCTGTTACCGTATGGCACTGTACAGCATGGTTTTGTGCACAGACAACAACTTTATTTATAAACACTGACAACAGATCACTACAATAAAACTGAAAGTATCAGTTGGCCTCAGACTAGAGTTATCGACCCATTTGGTTGTCCAAAATACGGAAACTAATGCGAGAAAATATAGTTTTCTTGTGATGTGATTAATGGCTGGGGAGCTGCTTAGTATACTGGATTGTTACACTGGGTTTGACAGGTAAGAGGATGCAGTTAGTGAATATGTGCACTTGGTTTACACTGGATACTGCATAATGTCCCCCAGAGCACATTGAAGTCATGCAAAATTTGTGTAAAATGCAGAGAAATGGGTGTGATTCGGTCCCTTAGCCCACGTGTGTTTGTTTACATTGATATAACGCGGAAAAGAGCTGGACAACAGATGTCGTCCTTTCGAGTGTTCAATGGGCCCGTGAAATGCTAATGGCCTGGTGAAATTAATAAAAGTGCTACAGCCACTGGGGCTACATGAGAATACATAGTGAAATTAATTGTGGTCTGAGGCCAGTTAATCACATGTTTTGCCGCCATATTAATCCATGTAAGGAGGATAACTCTGGAAAGTACACTGGTTTTTATGTATGTCCCTATTGCTCTAGTGAACTGCAGATATCAGTCTAAGCTTTAAGGGAAAGCTCATGCAGTAATATTCATGAAGTTAATCACCGGCAAAACATTGTTTGAACAACCATTAATGCCAGTGACCAGATTTCAAAATAAACTCAGGCAACAGGTAGTTAGTATTGTTTAAATTTTTGCTATTAGTGATGACTGTTATTTTAACTAAGTGGACTTCTCTTGGCATGTGAGTGAGATCGCAGCCTTTTTGCATAACCAAAACCGTTCTAATGCCCCAAAAAAAGTTATAAAAAATAAATGTGTCAAATTAACATATTTGAGTATAAATACATGGCATACTTCAACAATAAAACTTGTAAAATAATCCCCAAAACGGTAATATTTTTAGGGTGAAATTTTCTTGCCCTCTTATAAGTCGACCCCCACATTATAAAATAATTTTTGGGTGAAAAAAATTTGACTTATAGGCGAAGATATATGGTATGTAATATGTAATTACAATTGTTAAAAAGTCTCTGTTAGTCGATAACATCTTAAAAATTGCAGCAAACTCAGGAATGTCCCTTTAATATTTGTAAGAAGCACAAACTGGATTTTGTCTTTAAATAATTTCGTATGTACGAAAAAAATAATAATTTGTAAATGAAATGAAATTTAACCTCAAAATTTAAAATTAGAACGATCAGAAACACATTTAATATACAGCAATTAATATATTATGCAAAACAATATATTTGATATGTAATTACAATCATTAAAAAGTCTTTGTTATCGATAACATTTTAAAAAGTGCAGCAAACTCAGGAATGTCCCTTTAAGAGAAATTATTAAAACCAAATATTAAATGACTTCAAAGAACAATTGAAAAATATATTAAAATATGTAAAAAATCGTCACAATATTCAAAACTGATAGAGAGAATACACCAGTAACAACAACAGCCCCAGATAAAACCTGTACCCAAGTTCCTTTTTGAAATTACGCCAGCTCACATATTAACAAAGAAGCACACAAACGATCGGCGATCGTTGGTCAAATCGGCGGTAAACAAGTATACAATGTTATTGATACAGCAAGTGGAGAAAGGGTAAATGGTGGCTAGAGAGAATACACCAGTAACAACAACAGCCCTAGATAAAACCTGTACCCAAGTTCCTTTTTGAAATTATGCCAGCTCACATATTAACAAAGCAGCACACAAACGATCGGCGATTGTTGGTCAAATCGGCGGTATACAAGTATACAATGTTATTGATACAGCTAGTAGAGAAAATGTAATTGGGGGTTAGAGATGATATACCGGGCCCATAACAACAGCACCAGATAAAACTGTATCCAAGATCCTTTAGGAAATGACGCTAACTCACATTAATTAAACAAAACAGCTCGCAGTCGAAACGATGGTTCGGATCGTTGGACAACTCGGCGGTAAACATGATATTGGTACAGCTAGAGGAGAAAGGGTAAATGGTGGCTAGAGAGAATATTCTTGGAACAACAACAACAACAACAGCCCCAGATACAACCTCTACCGAAGTTCCTTTTGGAAATCACACCAACTTTCATATTGACAAATCAGCACACAAACAACCAGCGATCGTTGGGATCGTTGGTCAAATCGATGGTAAACAGAAACAGAATGATATTGGTACAGCTAGTGAAAAGGTAAATGGGGTTAGATATAACATATTTGCAGTAACAACATCCCCAAACAAAACCTCTTCCAGGCACGTGTAGCACACACCCCTCCCACTTGTGGACGAATATGTACGTTTTTTTTGTAGTTTTTTTGTTTTTGTTTAATTTTTTTGTCCTATATATAAATAAAGATTTTTTAAAATTGCCTTGTTTCCCTTCCCCCACTAGAGACTGAGCCCCCTCCATTACAGATTGTGCTCCAAACCCCCACAACCAGATATTGTTACCACGTGCCTGCGTACCAAAGTTCCTTTCGAAAATCACTCCCAGCGCATTTTTATATTAACAAAGCAGTTCGTAGACGAAACGACTAACGATCATTTGTCAAATCGGCGGTAAACATACATGTATAATGATATTGGTACAGATAGTGAAGCAAATGTAAATGGGGGCTAGAGGGAATATATCCACAATAAAAACAGCCAAATTCCTTTTGGACATCTATTAACAAAGCAGCTTGCAGACCCGCGATCGTTTGGGCCGTTGGTAAATTCATCCGCAAACATAATGACATTGAAGGCGCGTGTGCACAGGGGTGTGCTTCAGGGTCTACCCTCCTCCCCCTTCCCGAATGTTTTTTTTTTAATGTTTTTTTTTTTGCGAAGCATGACCTGACATTCCCTAAAGACATCTCTCACCAGTCTAGACACCCGTACTCAATTTTCTGCACATGCACCTGTGTACATTGTTTTGTAAACCCCCCCCCCCATAAACGTAGCTCGCCAGTCTAGACCCCCCCCCCCCCCCGCTAACATTATTTCATACGCACCTGCATTGACAAAAACAGTAAAAGAAAAAAAGAAACAAATTTTTAAAAACACCCTAAATAATAATACATGTAATAACAATACAAATAAAAGCTTGTGACAAACGTCACAGTAGGCAAGCCACATGCACATTTATTTGTCGATTTCACTTCTTTTCTCTCGAAACCACGATACCCTACAACCCACCCCCACCCCACCCCCTGGACACATGCAGTGACGCTCCTTTTCCTTTATTACTACTAATAGTTTTCCTTTTTCAGCTATCTACAAGGGTTGCCGGTCAGTTAAATTACATCATGTGTTTGGTTTTAAAATTTATTATAGTCAGTATAGAATGGATGATTTAAGATGCCAATCGGAATATATCAATATCATAAGTTTTAGGATAATAATTTAATAATTCTGCTTTTAAAAAATATGTCAATGCTGCGGCATAAAAGGTGGGGGTTTTGGGGGGGTTTTTGGGGGGTTTCTCGGTTTAAAAAAACAACATTTTTTTTTAATGTTTTTTTATAACAGTTGACAACAACCGACAGATAAAGAGGTCACAGATTCGCAGCAAAGTGACCGGTGCGAATTTGCAGAATCGCAGCAAGTTGTTACTGCTGTGGAACAAAATAGTCTGATAGCCAATTTGGTTTTAAACATCCATCCCTCAAAATCGACGGCACATCGAAATGTCAAACTGATCCCCAAGACCGCCGAAACCGCCGAGCCGATCTCCGATATTGCCACTTTGGTTGGTTCGTGTACTGTAGCTGGACCTGGATAAAATTTGAAAATCCTCCTGTCAAGGGAGTGGGATCTGTTCTATTTGGACGAAATTTGTTACATCTGTATAATTTTTGCCCGAATTTGAGGTTTGCTCCTGCCCCGTCTCGTATTCATACGCATAGGTCCATAAACAAAGAGTAGCAGTTTGACGATAGACACTTGCCACAACATTAATTCATTAGAATTTTTAACGTGCACGAAGGTTTCAAGCATGACCTCCCCGGGCTCGATCACTGGTTGCCACAACATTAATTCATTAGAATTTGTAACGTGCACGAAGGTTTCAAGCATGACCTCCCCGGGCTCGATCACTGGTTGCCACAACATTAATTCATTAGAATTTTTAACGTGCACGAAGGTTTCAAGCATGACCTCCCCGGGCTCGATCACTGGTTGCCACAACATTAATTCATTAGAATTTTTAACGTGCACGAAGGTTTCAAGCATGACCTCCCCGGGCTCGATCACTGGTTGCCACAACATTAATTCATTAGAATTTTTAACGTGCACGAAGGTTTCAAGCATGACCTCCCCGGGCTCGATCACTGGTTGCCACAACATTAATTCATTAGAATTTTTAACGTGCACGAAGGTTTCAAGCATGACCTCCCCGGGCTCGATCAATGGTTGCCACAACATTAATTCATTAGAATTTTTAACGTGCACGAAGGTTTCAAGCATGACCTCCCCGGGCTCGATCACTGGTTGCCACAACATCAATTTTGCTTTGTACACAACAGGTCCAAATATATCAGCCACCTTATCGCAGTTTCAATTCATAGCCATATTTCGTAATGGTACACTTTCAAATTACATTATTTTGTACAAACACGGTTAGATACATTAATAATCGCTCAACAAAACATTTTCCACAGCAATTTTGCACTTAAAGTTTTCTAGCATTCATAAAAAGGACACGTCATGCATCCAGTTTATTTTATTGCATTGAGATACAACGTGACGTCATTCGAATCCGACGTCATTCAAATTATAAATAACCTACCACGCCAGTCTGCGTGTGCCAATATTACACTAGTTAGATATTGAGTAATTGTTATGACGTGAGAAATATCTTACACTGGTGTGTAATAAAAACTGCTTAGTGATGGCCATATTGGATTTATGTAAATTAAGCACTGTTCCACTGCTTTGATTTTGAAAGACATTTTATATGTTTGTCTTTCTGAGATAAATGGTGAGGAAATAAATGCTGTTGCAATTTGTAGTACCAGGTAGGTTATTTCATAAACTGAGTAGACTACAACGCACATAATTGAATGTAGCATGTGAAACCAACCAACCTAGCTATCTACCATGTTAATGCTGGTTTTAGTGCCACAAATGGATTTGAATAGCCAATCTATCAAACAGTGTGTTATATGCAGATTTATGCAGATTGAATTATAATTTATATTTAAGTTTAATTTTACTGGAGAACCACACATGGACAAGATGCCATTACGACAAATGATACTGGGCCCGTATTTTTGAAGCCACCTTAGCTACGACATATCGTAGCTAGTTAAGAGCAACATACAAATGTCGTAGATTTAAAATACGACCGATTTTCGAAGGTATCGTAAAGTTCTCTTATTTTGTGATGATTTACAATATTTGTGTAAACAAAAATGGGAACGCGTATTAAATGGAGATAGAAAAGATGGGGTATTTCTCGGTGACGTCATCAAGAAAATTCCCTCTTGGTACAGCTGATTTAACAGAATGGATATTATGCAAGCGTCCGAAACCCCAACAAAGAGGCCCCATAAGGGAAACCTGGGTTCCACAGAATTGGAAATTTTAACTTTGGATGTGGGGAAGACGTCCAACATTATTGTCTCTTCTTTTGGCTGGTTAACAGTGATTAGGCTACATTAGACCCAGAACACAAAGTACTATACACATAATTCAACTTTTAAAATTATTTGATTGTGACTATTTTAGACGAGTGATAAAGCACTCGCTCTATGCGCGGTCGGTCTGGGATCGATCCCCGTCGGTGTGTCCATTGGGCTATTTCTCATCCCAGTCAGTGCACCACGATTAGCCGTGGTATGTGTTATCCTGTCTATGGGTGGTGCATATAAAATATCCCTTGCTACTAATGGGAAAATGTAATGGGTTTTCTCATCAAGACTATATGTCTATATTACCAAATGTTTGACATCCAATAGCCGATGGTTAATAAATCAATGTGCTCCAGTGGTGTCATTAAACACAACAAACTTTAATTTTATACTTTAGTAACAAAAAATCACAAATCCAAGAAGGAAAATGGATACAGCCTAAGGGGCCGTTCAAATATTTATATCAAAATTAGACACCCTCCCTCCCCCTGTAACGCTAAACCATACACCCTGCAATTTTTAAAAGTATTTAAATTTGGAGACCTCCCCCATTTCCAAACAAGACATGCTATGGGTGTAATATAATTTTAAAGTGCTGTTTATGTACTTATGAATAAACTGATTTTATTTGATTTGGTTCGTTTTGCGATTTGGGAAAGCGCTGATCAGCGGCGTAGGGGGAGGTGGGCATGGGGTCATGCCACCCCGCCCCCAATGAAACCTTTTTTTTAAACCATTAAATTTTATAAAATCATACATACATACATACATAGTGTGGATTTCCTCCATCCCCAATATGGGTTACCTGCATATACAAGACATGCAGATCTGAGCCATTGGCGTAGCAAGGATTTTATATTGGCAGGAGGGGGGGGGGGGGGGGGGGGGGGGCGGCGGCGGCAGCATTATATCGACTGGTAAATTTTCTGAAATAGGCAGTGTAACGATCAAAGGTCACTATTGCAATACACTGTTATACAGTTTTAGACAGCAAAATACTTCGAGTTTACAAAATTGGGGAGCTGTATTTTCGTCTTTATCATGAAATACACTACATTTGCCGCAGTCACTTACCACAGATTTAGGACATATCGTGGCTAAGATGGCTTTGAAAATATGGGCCCTGAATGTTAAATATATGTACACTGTACTTACACCACACATCAAGTATCCCAGTGTTGGATATTACAGGAGTTGTCTGTCCCGGAATCCCTGCCGTGCAGTACACAGCATAGCCATCATCTGATCTGTAGACCGTTAGAGACAACGAACTGGTGGTAACAGTCAGACCATCTGGTTTCTGCTCTGTTGTGTTAGTAACACCACTGTTTATCTGTTGTCCATTCTTGTACCAGGAAATGGAAGCAGCTGGGTTGCTAGGTGATGTGACACAGATCAGTGTGATGGATCCTTCACTGGTTCCTATCTTCTCATTCTGTGAGCTGGTGTTTAGGAAGGTAACCATGGTGACTTGTACTGTGAAAAAAATTAGATATATGAAATATTGTTATAATGAAATTAAATTAGTTATGTTAAAAATATCATAAATAATGTAAGACTGCTGTCAGCTTTATAAGTTTTTTTGGCATCCTCACCCGCGTCCACACACATTGTTCAATGTCCATTGTTTGCCTTGCAGTCCTCTATGTTACAGTTTCTCTCTATAGGAGCCAAATGTCATCTACTTCTATTTTTAGGTGCCAAATAACAAATTTAGGAGCCAACATACATACATACATACATACATAACATACATACATACATAACATACATACATACATACATACATGGAAGCTTCGATAGCTCAGAGCATATCGTGGTTAGGCTTGCAATTTGCGGGCGAATCGGTGCCACAGGTTCGAGTCCCAGCAACGGCATGGGACAATTTTTGAGGCCAGAAAGGATTTAATTATCCCCTGTGCCAGTGCGTTAATATCTATGTATGTAACAGTCAACCTCGACATACATACAATATATAGATATTCATACATCAATACATACACATGTACATACATACATACATAACATACATACATACATACATACATACATATACATATACATATACATATATACACAGTGAAACTCCTCTAAACCGGACACCCTCAGGATCAAGCAAAAAGTCTGGTTTTAAGAGGTATTCGGTTTATAAAGAGGTTCTCTTTTGTACAGGTATTTTTATCTTTTTTTTAAATAACATGACAGACAACTGATGCTGGGGGCAAAACATGATCCGTGGACAGCACTAGTACATGACATAATTATTAGATTTTAAGTAAACCTTCATATAGATATATGTAAACTATAGAAATCATGTAAACAAAACAAGACAAATAATAACACAATGGTTTATAAATGTAATAATAAAACACTTATGGTTTCTGTCAGTCTAGGTTATATATATATATATATATATATATATATATATATATATATATATATATATATATATATATATATATATATATACATATACACATATATACATACACACACACACACACACACACAAATATATGGTAATTTAAAAAATATTAATTTCCTGTGCAGTCTTGCAAAGTTCTGAGATACTGCGATCCTATTTTACTAACATTTCATGTTTTAACATGAACTGTTGGTGGTGGGGGAAAGGAAGGTGTAACATACTTATAAATAAATAAATAACTGAATACTTGAATTATCAAGTTATGTTTTCAAAGAGAGAACATTGGTACATGGACCACTTAGTAAAGAATTTATTGATACTGTTGTACTAAAGTGTATCTGTTTTTCTACAATGCATATTTGTTTAATTTCACATTTAAAATGTGTGATGTCTAGCTGTATCTTTTGGACTTTTATATGATATATAAAATATTTTGCTGAAAGTAATAAGAGATCAAAGACGGTGTCTGTCCTAATGTTCTTCTTATGTCCGAATGTAAAACATTCAAGAGAGAGTTTTAGGTTAATTATATGATTACAAGATGCCAATAGCCAATTTAAAAATGTATCCCAGAATTCTTGAACAATATCACATACCCAAAAGAGATGTATTATAGATTCCTTACTTTTATGAGAAAAGCTTCACTATTAACAAGTTTCAACTTATAGCCAAATGTGTTAGTAGTCAATATTCTGTGTACTATTCTATATTGAAACCATCTTAACTTTGTTTCCTGCATGGTTATAAATGGTTTTAGATAAATAGTAGACCAGTTAAGCTCCATGGTGAAATGACATTGCCATTTTGCCATAGCAGTATTTCAATTATCAGAAAACGTTAATGTATAATAAAATAATTTGGAGCCTTGCAGGACAGAACAGAGTTTAGGTTGAACCGGCGAGTCATCTAAAGATATGTTTGTCTCTAGTCGTGTCCTTTTCAGTTTCTTTAAGTATGACCTGAGTGAATTAATGACTTCGTATTATTTTAAGAAACACACATTTAATTCATATACTGGTAGTTCATTAAATTCTTTTAAGTTATAAAATCCACCTTTTTCATTAACAAAATTGTAAGTCTGAGAAATACCCTTTTCTAACCACTGTGACAGAATTACACAGAACATTTATAACAATATAGAAGTTATACACTAAATATATAATACATTAAGTGATAAAATTGGATTGTGTATCATTTCTGTTGAATTTCAACTTTGTTGGGGATTACAAATGAAATACAAAGATGCAATGAATTTTCTACGGCCAAAGTTCAGTGATGGAATTACATGCTCGGAAAAAGGATTCCAACAACGCTACATTTCCCATTACATGTACATGTCTGTAATGTCGTAAAAAGAGTTAATTTTTTTTGGCAAATATTGAGTTTGGGTGATTATATACAGGCCACAGGATTTCAAATTTAATGCGATACACAGGGTTGAAAATTAGCAGTCGCCCATGGCAACCTTTATTAGCTAAGGGCGACTAAGAATTTTACAAAGGTAGTCTGTTGGGCGACCATCGATTTTAGGGTCTGGCGAGTAAGGTACCAGTTAAAAAAGAATGACACTGAAACTGAATCGAATGTGAAAAAACATACTGTGTCTGTGTTGGCGCGAACTACAGATCTGGCAGCAGAAGACATAGAACATGTTCTATATTTTGACAGCGCCAGACTCAACTTTTGTAGTTTTGGGCTGGGTCTTTCTAAAAACAGAGCTCAAAACGTATTGAAGACACTGCATGTATTTTTAAAATCTGGAAAGCTTATTGGAATGGATTGGATACGCCATAATTATCTAGTAGAGCTACTACCGTATAACCAGAAATTTTCGAGGATATTTATTTTTGTGGGTTTCGAGGGTAAGTAGTCAGCTTCGAAAATATAAATCCTTGAAAATATTTGAAAACATCAACAAATTCTATCTAAAATATTTATTGTGAAAACCATAACACACTGACAATTTACCGGAACATTTTATTTCCTGTCATGCGCAGTCCACCGGATACGACAAGAGAATAGTATAGTCAACACAACAAGTTAGAATTTTACACCGCCGATACTGTTAGGAGTAACACGCGAGCTTAAGCCGGATAGACTTAGGAGCTGTTCTTGAACTTTGGACTAAGATAAGTGAACTTAATTCTTGTTAGCTTTTGCATTTTGAAATTTTTGTGTTCATATTTTTAGAATAGACGTAGATTACTGTAGTTTTCTGTCATTTTTTAATACTGAATTTAGAGTGTTAGGCTGCATAATTATTTTAGCATTCCTCCAATACTTGAATAACCTAAATCTCTGTAGCAAAATTCTTAAACAACCGAATATCAAAAATGGAAGCCATTTCAGTTAACCCCACAGTTAGCCAGGAGCAAGGGCCTAGCCCCATGATTCCCGAGAGTTGCCAAGTAAACCAGGTGCTTGATAGTAATGTAGCGACGGACTCACATAAGTCCCCTACCCCCCCACCCTCACCACTGACTAAGACCACGACCACCAAACCACGGGTCGCCGACATGGAGGCATATTCCGTAGGTGCGGGCACTGACCAGTACATACACCCGGACACCAAGTTTGTCCCCACGTGTCCCAAATTGTGGGCGGTCGACCTAGCAATCAAGTTGGCCCTCCGATCTGCCCCCGATGGCACACCCAACACCCCAAAAAGTGCCACCAAAGGATACCTAGAGATAAGCTCAGATGAGGACGAGGAGGACGAGGACACCAACGTGGTGAACGATGTTCACCCTGAAGTAGAGTTAAAGAATAAATTTCAGGTGCTAGGAAAAAAAACCTATGCTACTAGAGTACTAAAAAGAGCAAAGAAAAAACAACAAACCAGCCCCCTCACCCAAAGCCGATAACATTCCAGGCCTTAGACAAGTCTTATTCAACAGTAACAACCCAACATTGTACCAGTACATTTACTGGCAACAGGCCATAACTAATATACTGGAAGAAAAATCAGAGAACAATATAACAGACGTGTTGTACCACACTAGGCTGTCAAATGGTGATACCTTTATTAAAGGCGAGGGAAGAGGTGCTCAACAACCTGAATAGTTTATTCAAAATAAACGCCGACCCTCACTCTGAGGAACCGGCTATGGTTAGGTTAACAACAGTTTCAATTCCACCAGGCACCAACCCATCTTTTAGCAACGCAGCGGTCACACCAATGCCGAAAAAACCCAGCATAGATTTAGGGGCTAACATACATGATAAGCTAAACATAGCATTCAATACCCCCAAACCTTCCTGTCAAAGGAAAATAAACTTTAGCTTAAACTGTGACCAGGCCACCCAAACAGGTTTAGCCACTTCAAACGGATTGAGCCAGACAGTCGCTGCGGACCCCATCGAAAGTACAAAATCCGCCATGAAATCAACTCAGACAGTCAGTCCACAGGTAACAAACGCGGATTCGAACAAAGGCACAAACCCGGCTTAGAAAAACCTCAACAAAGCCAGAGTACGGAGCCCACGGCAGATGTCTCAGGAGCCATGAAAATCACCACGTCCGCCGCAAAGACAAAGACAGTTAATCCCTCTCCCACTAGCCTGGCCACTGAGCCTCAACCAATCTCCACACCCTCAAACAGCCAGCCAATTGTTATTACACCATTTAGGCCTGTCAATAACAAGAAAAACAACAAATGAAAAGTCAGGAGCCCTGAATTAATTGTTAAAGTACCAACTGCTAAGGATTTCGTAAAAAATCTAAATGTTGAACAGCCAATTAAAAAAACAAAAAATGTAGGACCAAGCGAGACACCCAAAACCGGTTCACAGCCAGGTCCCCAAACTCCAGGGCCTTTCTACAAGGAAATTCCAGTTAGAGCTGGGGGACTCGGAAAATCCCAACCTCAAATTAACAGGGAACCCCCCAGCCCCCGCCACAACAACTGGAAACACCCCACCCCCTCTCAGAACCAAGTGGATTATCAAACTAAATCCCCTCCCAGCAGAAGCGACCACATTGAACACGCTCAGAAGGGATAACCCACACTTGAACCTGAGGGAGGCGACCACTTGGTCAAATGGGTATGTCTTAATAGCTGCTTCACTCAGCAATACTAACCAGCGCATATGCATTCAAGGGCGCCATTACCAGCTCACGCCCTATGAACGTAAGCCCAGTAAATGTTTCCACTGTCAGCAGTGGGGACATAGTGCGGCTAAGTGCCGCCATCACAGAGAACTTCCCACCTGTCACAGGTGTGGACAGAAACATGAAAGATCATCATGCAACTCACCCTGTACCAGACCTGTGCAATGCCTAACTGCCTTAGCCGGCACATGGCTCACGACACCAGATGCCACCACTACCAGAAGGCGCTTCGCAAATTAAACAGAACTAGCAAACAAACAAATAAACCAGCTAACCAAAAAACTTTTAGCGTTAAGTCAGTTCCTACTGTTAATCAAAACTGCTCCTATGCAGAAAAACTAAAAACCAACTCACCGTCAGAAGTTAGTGAACTCAAATCCATCATTCAAACTCTAGTACAGGAGATATCAACATTTAAAGCTAGCCTATAATTACCCCCAAAAATTAACCAAATTAAATCTAAAAATAACTAAAAACGTAAAAAACATCGGGCCAGCGTCATGGGAGACAAGTCCATATACGCCCCCCGCTAATAATTCAAACATAGGAAATAAGGGTTCTCCAGTGGAACGCTAAAGGCCTCCATTCAATGGGACATGGTGCTCAACTCATTAGCACTAGCAACATCAAGCCAGATATAATTTGCCTGCAAGAAACTTGGCTAGGAATCGGCACTAAAGATAAAAAAAAAACCCAAGTAAAGTATTTAAAATTCCAGGATATACAAGTTATTATAAAAATAGAGAAAATAGTACCAGAGGTGGAATAGCCACTCTAATTAAAAATACCATACCACATACTGAAATTAAATATGATTCTATTAATAAAAACTTAGAAGTCCTAGTTTATAGCCCACCGGGAACAGCCCATAATCAACTAATGTTAAGAGATTACAATAAACTCATAAACTCAAACAATAACTTAATTCTTGTAGGAGATTTTAATTGTCATAGTACTCTGTGGGGAGGTCTGCACTCCGACGCACAGGGAGACATACCGTATTTGACCGGAAATAAGCCCATGTCTTTGAATAAGCCCCCCTCCGTTTTGATAGCATTTAAGAAATTAGGCCCTCATTCGTAAATAAGCCCACCCCCAACTTCGTCACCTTATAAATAACACGAAATTGCAAGTTTGCTCGAAGTTCATTTAAAAGGTCATACCTCTGCAGATAATTAAACACAAATGTAACACAATATTTTACCACCAGTGAGATTTAGTCTAACCATAACAATGTGTAACATTGTTTTCAATTTCATGCCTGCAGTATTTCTTTGAAGTATCCAAGCCCAAGTATGAACTAAAAACCAATGTCTATTTTTACCACCACACTGGGTCCGCAGTTAATGCTAATTAAGTAAATACCATATTCTGATTGGCTAAGAACAATGACCTTAGATTGACAATTTTTTGTAGTGTTAGCTGGCTGCCTGTGTCAGAAACGTGTGTATACGCTATTGAATTTGTTGTTAATTGCTGTTGTTTTAAGTCTTCTCAGCATTAAATTTTGGATGTAAATAAACAGCACTGGTAAGTAATTGTAACATAGAAGGTGTGTTTCTGATAATTAGATACTAGTAAAAAACCCACAATTTAATTAATAAACAATTATTATTTTTTAATAACAAATGGAACACTAATTAATAGATATGCTACTGAACGTTTTTGTTTTCTTCCTAGTTCATTTAATTATTATTATTTATTTTAATTATTATCTTCTTTTTTTTTCTCAACAAAACTGGCCCCTTGTCTGGGAATAAGCCCACCCCATGCTAAGCTCACAATGAGTTGTCTTGGCCCCCTGGGCTTATTTCCGGTCAAATACGGTACTAGAGGAATTCATCAATACACACAATCTAGTATGTCTCAACGATGGCAGTACTACTTTTATACATGACTATCTGGGCACATCCGCCATCAACTTAACTATGACCTCTAACAATATAGGTGCAAACGCCCAATGGGAGGTGTTAGAAGCTCTCAATAGCGACCACCTCCCCATTCTAACCAGCTATAAATGTAATACTACTTATACAGAAGAAAAATTTATACCTAAATTTAAATTTAATAAAGCTTACTGGCTGGCTTTACAAGCGACTGTAGCAAAATTAAGTTAGAAAAATAGCCTAAACATTGACAACGCCACTAATAAACTTACTAATAAAATAATAGAAATAGCTGAAAAGAATATTCCTAAAACTAAACCCTTCAATAAAAATAGACCAGTTAACTGGTGGACGGACAAAATTAAATCCAAATGCGGCTTTAGGAACAGGATGCGTAAACTTTATAAAAAAACAAAGACTATCACACTAAATATAAAATAGCCAAAAACGAAGTAGGTAAGCTTATCATCAATGCTAAACAAGCCAGCTGGCATAAATTTTGCGGTGAAATTAACAATAGAACATCTATTAGAGAAATGTGGAAAAAAATTAAGGCTATTCAAGGACAACGCGCTAATTCCAGTCCTTCAAAAACATAAAACAGCAACTACTAATAAACAAAAGGCTGACCTTCTCAGTAAAACTTTTTTTTTGAGAAACTTAAGAAAGATAACTCTCTACCAACTAATGATACTAAAACAGCAAATACCCAACTACTGATAATTTTGAATTTAATAAACCGATAACAATGTTAGAATTAAAAACAGCTCTTAAAGCTAAAAAAAAGTACTGCCACCGGGCCTGATCAAATAAGTTACACATTACTCAAGCACATGCCGGACGTAGCCCTAAAGGTAGTGTTATCGCTCTTTAACCGAATCTGGAGGGAGGGTCAAATGCCCACTGCGTGGAAACATGCAGAATGCTTTAGTCTCCCTAAAGTGGGAAAAGACCATTCCCTCCCAGGGAGTTATAGACCGATAACACTCACATCCCACATGTGCAAAACCTTACAAACTATTATCAATAAATGACTCAACAATTACCTACTCGAAAATAACCTAATAACTAATGTACAGAGCGGATTTAGAACTAAACATTCAACAATAGATCAAATAGTTAGATTACAAAATGTATTAATGATGCATTTTGAAAATCTCACAAGGTTTTAACAATATTTATAGATATTGAAAAAGCTTTTGATATGGTATGGCATCAAGGTCTACTAAATAAACTACAAAGTAACGGTATTAAAGGTAATATGTTTAATTTTATTAACAATTTTATCCATAATAGATCAATCTCAGTTAGAGTGAACGGTCACTATTCAGATAGAACTGAAATAATTAATGGCATACCACAAGGTTCGGTCCTCTCACCAACCTTATTTAAAAAATTTATTAATGACATAACTAAAGCACTTAATGCTAAAGGAAAAACAAAAACGACCATGCCATTAAACACAGCACTATTTGCCGATGATTGCGCCATCTGGCGCACAGGAAACACAACCACTAATTTATTTCACCTAATGCAAGCTGATACGAATAGACTTAACAAATGGGCCCTGGACTATTAGAAATAAAACTGTCTATATGCTTTTTAATAAAAAAGAAAGAAATGTTTTATTTAACGATGCACTCAACACATTTTATTTACGGTTATATGGCGTCAGACATATGGTTAAGGACCACACAGATTTTGAGAGGAAACCCGCTGTTGCCACTACATGGGCTACTCTTCCGATTAGCAGCAAGGGATCTTTTATTTGCGCTTCCCACAGGCAGGATAGCACAAACCATGGCCTTTGTTGAACCAGTTATGGATCACTGGTTGGTGCAAGTGGTTTACCCATTGAGCCTTGCGGAGCACTCACTCAGGGTTTGGAGTCGGTATCTGGATTAAAAATCCCATGCTTCGACTGGGATCCGAACCCAGTACCTACCAGCCTGTAGACCGATGGCCTGCCACGACGCCACCGAGGCCAGTTTCTTTTTAATAAAGTCAATAAATCAGATAATCACCAACTTAAATCAGGTGATAAAATAATTCCAAGAGTCAAAAATTTTTAATTTCTAGGTGTAACTTTTGACTCAAAACTAACCTTTAGTGACCATATCAATGACATAGTCAAAAACTCAAAAAAATACTCTAAACTTGTTAAGAGCCATCTCAGGTACCAGTTGGGGAGCGCAAACAGAGGCAATGCTTATGGTTTACAAAGCATGCATACTCTCCAGAATCGATTATGAAGCCCAAGCCTACAGTTGCGCCGCCCCCAAACTGTTACATAAATTAGATGTTATTCAAAACCAAGCTCTTAGAATCATAGCTAAAGTTCCATCAAATACATGTACCAGCGGACAGAGCTTAGAAGTTGAGTTTAACATTATGCCACTGAAATATCGTCGCAATCTTCAACATCTTAATTATCATCTAAAAATCCATTCTCTTAAACTAGATCACCTAGTTCAGGAACTCACTCCTATCATAGCTAAACCAGGACTAGTATTCAAAACCAATCAAAATCTTAATGATTCTTTCGCCACTAAAGCTAGTAAAATAGAAATAGAAGTAGGTATAGATAACACGCCATGGCACTATACCATATCAATCAGCCAGTCGAGTTGCCACAACACCATATCTAATTAAACAAGCTACGGATTCAACTCCATTTCCACCATTTAAGAAAATCCTGTTCGAAGCCGTAGCCAACGAAAATTACCCTGAGCACATCCATATCTACACAGATGGCTAAAAAAATCCAGATAACGGTAGGGTTGGCTTCGCAATAGTTGAAGAAAAAATATCTAAACACTCTAAATTAGTTAAATACTCCAGGCTGTCAGATAATCTATCAGTCTATACAGCAGAACTGACAGTCATCAATGAAGCTCTAATCTGGATCAAAACCCAAAAATACTCAAAAAGCGTTATTTTCTCAGACAGTCTTAGCTCTATCCAATCACTTAAAACTAATAAATCTAACAGACCAGACATTCTCGCAGCTATCCACAATAAACTTCATGAACTAAACCATCTCAATTTAACAGTAGTATTCAAATGGGTCCCAGCTCACGTAGGGATAATTGGCAATGAAATAGCCGACTATGGAGCCAAAACTGCACTTTCAATCACTAGTAAAATGACAACACTACCTTTAGGAATTTCAGAACTCATGTCAAAAGCAAGAAAAGATTACATTAATCAATGGCAAGCCAGCTGGGACCTGACAACCCAATACATGGCACTATAACATCAAACCACTAGTCAACTCTATCCGACCTAAACACTTATGTGGATGAAATAATTACTAAATTACGTATAGGTAAATCAGCGCAGCTCAACAACTGCTCTTTCACCAATAAAAACCCTGATTGTGCGTGTGGCACCCGGGAAGATATGAAACACTATCTCCTGGATTGCACGCTACACAACAGTCAGAAAAAACTAATGATAGAATCAATAAACGAAGCCAACCATTATAACAAACCAATTACGCCTAACATTCTACTTAATCCTGATAAATATCACAAAGATAAAACCTTCAAACCAGTATATCAATTCGTCCAGTCCACCAAACCAAAATTGTAAGTGCCACGTACTTCCCGCCTTGCCAGCGTTCAATTGACGTGGACCCCCAACCCGATTGATCGCAGGCAGGATGGGAAGCCGTAACACACTCACTGGGCTCCTGATAGACATACATTTAAAACTAAAATTAGAAAATGATCACAAACCACCAAGAAGAGCAACCTTATGCACTCGACCGGACATGCACTCCAATCTGGGGACCAACGGAGGGAAAGGTGGCGATCTATAATTAAGATACTTAAACAATATAATTAAGATACTTAATCAATATAATTAAGATACTTAATCAATATGCTGCTTAACTCTCGTTACACCTGTGACTCCCCGGATGGAAGAGCGACCTTACGCATTTGACCATGACCATGCACTCCAACCCGGGCAGAGAACGGTGAAATGACAAAAGTAAAAGCATATACGTAGCCAAATTAACTGGTATAAATTAATATTACAAACTAACAATCATTCAAAAGCACCCGCCTGTACATTCCTTGGATGAAAGAGCGACCTTAAGCACTCGACCAGACAAGCACTCCAACCCGGGGATCAACGGGCGGGCCACGTAGCGAATGATTTAGTAACTGTTAGATAAGACACTGTTTGAACTCGTTACACCTGCGACTACCTTGGTGGAAGAGCGACCTTACACATTCGACCAGACCACACATTCCAACCCAGGGAAAGAACGGTGAAATGACTAAGCGGGCTTATACCTAGCCAAAAATAGCTGGAACAATAGGCGGACCCTCAAATGGAATAGCGACCCTAAGCATCACAACCTAATAGACATTCCATACTGGGGGGACGACAGTGGGGGTACCGGCTAGACCCTAAACCACAATAACTTTTATAAACTTTATTGTAAATATATATTCATGCTCTGAAACTCGTGATTGGTAATTGGTATATATAACTTCCAGATGTTTTGATGGCCCTTAAAAGGACCGTTAAAACACTATCGGG
The DNA here is from genome assembly GCF_016097555.1 of Gigantopelta aegis. Classification (NCBI taxonomy): domain Eukaryota; kingdom Metazoa; phylum Mollusca; class Gastropoda; order Neomphalida; family Peltospiridae; genus Gigantopelta; species Gigantopelta aegis. The sequence continues at coordinate 84,261 of NW_024532873.1, read as the reverse complement.
GTTTGATAGCATTACGAATGCGGAAAAAGTACTTCTACATTCCTCTGGCCCAGCACGTACTCTAATAAGGAACCGGACAAAAGAATACCGGTTCCGAGTACACAATTGCAATGCACCCGGGGGAAGCTGAACAAAAGAACATCGGCCTCCCCTACCCAAATCCCCAATACTTGCTGCTGGTAGTCTAACTTGGTACTTGGTGACACTGAAAAGGAGGACACCACGGACCACTCCAACAACAACACATGGACCAACCCGGAACAGCTGCCTTGCCTACCATGCAGTGTCTACACAATGGTACGAGTCTCCCCTGGGTTGTCATGACACGACCAGAAGCGGTCAGGCCCTTTCTAAGGGCCCTATTGGCAACCTAGGGAGACACCACAGCATCGTAGAGGTCTAAATTAACGAGCTACTCTCGATTCACTAATATCAAAACCTATATTAGCTCTGCCATTTACCTTTCGAGCCCGAAAGTCCGACCAAATGTGTCATGGACACAACAAGAATGGCATAGAAACCGACCGTTCAGACATGGACATGAAAAACTAAAAGAATATCAGTGTGTGAATCTCACTGTTGTAGTAAATATAATGATGGAAATAATTTTTAAATTTTGTATATTGGTTTTGTCACCAAAGTCCGCCCACACTGCATCAGTGATTCCAGGGTGGGATGAATGCAGATTTCAACATTTTCCTGGCGATGTTTTCAATTCTGCCATAACTTTCAATAATCCACCTTGCATGAATTGGTTTTATCGCCAAAATACCGTCTAAATATTACTGTGATAACACATATGAGTACGTTTTTATAGCTTTGTAATATACTAGAAATAATCTAAGTACATCTTATATTTTTGGTAAAATGTTGTTGCTCAGGTGTTTGTTTTTTTCCCACACCCGTTAGTTTTTCTTTTTACTGTTTTTATTTTTGTTTTGTTTGATTAGTGACCTTACTACTGTAGCATTTACAATATTATCCACTAACGCACAATGTACATATGTGTAGCGAGTTTCGTCCTACTTTAGGGGGGACAGCCACTCCCAAGGAAAATCCTTTTCTGAGTATTTTACCCCTTTTGCATCGCCAAAAAAAAGGCCTGTTCCACCCCCTTATAGACTAGGGCTACTATACTAAGAGATAGCGCCGAGCAGTTTCTATCCTTATTCTCTCTGGGCTGCATTATTGTTTTATTTCAGAGGACAAGCTGGCATACCTTGGCTGTTCCTAGCATTTGTGTCTGTGTTCAGTCCTCTGTAATTAAAAATGATTGATAGATAATCCTGTATAAGTATTCGCAATGGTAAATTTGTAAAAAGACCCTCAACAACTGCTCTTTCACCAATAAAAAAACCCTGATTGTGCGTGTGGCACCCGGGAAGATATGAAACACTATCTCCTGGATTGCACGCTACACAACAGTCAGAAAAAACTAATGATAGAATCAATAAACGAAGCCAACCATTATAACAAACCAATTACGCCTAACATTCTACTTAATCCTGATAAATATCACAAAGATAAAACCTTCAAACCAGTATATCAATTCGTCCAGTCCACCAAACCAAAATTGTAAGTGCCACGTACTTCCCGCCTTGCCAGCGTTCAATTGACGTGGACCCCCAACCCGATTGATCGCAGGCAGGATGGGAAGCCGTAACACACTCACTGGGCTCCTGATAGACATACATTTAAAACTAAAATTAGAAAATGATCACAAACCACCAGAAGAGCAACCTTATGCACTCGACCGGACATGCACTCCAATCTGGGGACCAACGGAGGGAAGGTGGCGATCTATAATTAAGATACTTAATCAATATAATTAAGATACTTAATCAATATAATTAAGATACTTAATCAATATGCTGCTTAACTCGTTACACCTGTGACTCCCCGGATGGAAGAGCGACCTTACGCATTTGACCATGACCATGCACTCCAACCCGGGCAGAGAACGGTGAAATGACAAAAGTAAAAGCATATACGTAGCCAAATTAACTGGTATAAATTAATATTACAAACTAACAATCATTCAAAAGCACCCGCCTGTACATTCCTTGGATGAAAGAGCGACCTTAAGCACTCGACCAGACAAGCACTCCAACCCGGGGATCAACGGCGGGACGGTAGCGAATGATTTAGTAACTGTTAGATAAGACACTGTTTGACTCGTTACACCTGCGACTACCTTGGTGGAAGAGCGACCTTACACATTCGACCAGACCACACATTCCAACCCAGGGAAAGAACGGTGAAATGACTAAGCGGGCTTATACCTAGCCAAAAATAGCTGGAACAATAGGCGGACCCTCAAATGGAATAGCGACCCTAAGCATCACAACCTAATAGACATTCCATACTGGGGGGACGACAGTGGGGGTACCGGCTAGACCTAACCACAATAACTTTATAAACTTTATTGTAAATATATATTCATGCTCTGAAACTCGTGATTGGTAATTGGTATATATAACTTCCAGATGTTTTGATGGCCCTTAAAAGGACCGTTAAAACACTATCGGGGTTTGATAGCATTACGAATTGCGGAAAAAGTACTTCTACATTCCTCTGGCCCAGCACGTACTCTAATAAGGAACCGGACAAAAGAATACCGGTTCCGAGTACACAATTGCAATGCACCCGGGGGAAGCTGAACAAAAGAACATCGGCCTCCCCTACCCAAATCCCCAATACTTGCTGCTGGTAGTCTAACTTGGTACTTGGTGACACTGAAAAGGAGGACACCACGGACCACTCCAACAACAACACATGGACCAACCCGGAACAGCTGCCTTGCCTACCATGCAGTGTCTACACAATGGTACGAGTCTCCCCTGGGTTGTCATGACACGACCAGAAGCGGTCAGGCCCTTTCTAAGGGCCCTATTGGCAACCTAGGGAGACACCACAGCATCGTAGAGGTCTAAATTAACGAGCTACTCTCGATTCACTAATATCAAAACCTATATTAGCTCTGCCATTTACCTTTCGACCGACCGTTCATGACATGACATGACATAGAATTTAAAAAACGTTATTGTGTGAATCTCACTGTTTGTAGAATATAATGAAATATTTTTAAATTTTGTATATTGTTTTTGTCAATGTCCGCCCACACTGCATCAGTGATTCCAGGGTGGATGAATGCAGATTTCAACATTTCCTGGCGTGTTTTCAATTCTGCCATAACTTTCATAATCCACCTTGCATGAATTGGTTTTATCGCCAAAATACCGTCTAAATATTACTGTGATAAACAATAAGTACGTTTTTATGCTTTGTAATATACTAGAAATAACTAAGTACATCTTATATTTTGGTAAAATGTTTTGGTGTTTTGTTTTTTTCCACACCTTTATTTTTCTTTTTCTTTTTATTTTATTAGTGACCTACTACTGTAGCATTTACAATATCCAAATTAAATGTACATGTGTGCGAGTTTCGTCTATAGGACAGCCACTCCAAAGGAAATCCCTTTCTGAGTATTTTACCCCTTTTGCATCGCCAAAAAAAGGACTGCCACCCCTAGACTAGGCTATATACTACAGTACGCGCAGTTCTACCTTTATTCTCTCTGTGCTGCATTATTGTTTTATTTCAGAGACAAGCTGCATACCTTGGCTGTTCTAGCATTTTGTCTTCATCCCTGTATTAAAAATGATAATTAATCTGTATAATTTAATGGTAATTTGTAAAGATTTTTTATTATTATTTCTACTGGATTTCTTTTTATTTTTAAATGTTATTTGAGTTGGTATGGATTTAAAACTTAAGAACATGTTTTTATATGAATTTTAACTTTATTCATTATGAAATGGCATCGGGCTATTCTAGAATGGACAGCAGCAGTAGCAGCGGTGACGATGTCTTGGTATGCAAATGTTCCAAAAGACACACGATCAAATGTAAAAGAGTGGTTACCAAACTAGAAGAAAATCATGGATGTAGAACCCATGGATCAGACGGATGCTGCTCGAGAATATAAAACAGACTCGGCTCCCTACGATGATGCTTACGATGCCGATGACGAATGGGATGGCCTTTCAAGAAATTACTTGTTCTGTCATCGTCCCAAAATGAGAGGATTCTACAGACGACTCTGCACATTTGGTCGGTAGCCCCTCCAGATGAGTCAGAGACCGAGGAAACTCGACAAAGCCGGTTTCTTCTACACGGGAGACCACTGTATGAAGCTAACTAATGGTGTTGCATGTGTAATTTGTTTATTTACTCGTTACATTGTGCCTGCGACCATGTGTAGCGCGCACCTTTCAGTACCGTAGTTTTTATAATTAATGCTCTTCACATCTCCGCCTTTTAGAAAACAATAAGAAAAAATTACTAGCTACTCTAAAGTAATATTCTTACTTTTAAATGCTGTACCAATTGTAGAACAATTAGCTTATATTAAAAAATGTTTTAAAACATAAAGCTTTTTAAGGAATTAAAGTTCAAAATAATAAAATAAACTGCTAGTATCTCAAGTTTCTTGGATACTTTCTTGTAATGTTAATTCTGATATTAATATGACTAATTTGGTCACAGTCTTGTCCTCGGTTTGGCACTTATAATAGACTACTTATTAATATCTGACTAGATTATATACTGTTTAGCCACTACAAGTCTAATCTTTGAGGCGACTTCACAACACGACCACTTCTAGTAGCACATGTTCGTGGTTCAGAAGGTATAGTATGTGACACCCTTGAATCTTGTGCTTCTCCCTGGGTTGTTTCGCTGTCAGGCAGTTGTGTCTCGTTGTCGGCTTGTCGAGTTTCGCCAGGTGGTTGGGTCTTCACCGGCTTAAGATGTGAACGGTTCCAACGATATTCCACCCCGTTAGCAGTTTCGACAATGTACGATCTGGGTTTATCAGAGACACCTTTTATTTCAGCTGGAATCCAGGTGTTTGATGTCGGTTGGTACATAACATGTTGTCTGGGAGAAAGTTCACTCAAGTCAGTGGATCTTTTGTCATAATTGGTGTTTCTGGATGTTTTTTGCGATGTTGAAGCTGTTCAACATTTGAATCATCTGACTGGAGGCGCTGTAAACGGCCACTTGATGGTAGTTGAGTTCGATAGTCTCTGTCGTTGAGCAGTTTGGCTGGTGCTGCTAATTTATTGTCGATCGGAGTAGTTCGATACGCCAACAAGGCCAGATATAGATCTTGTCCGGAACTTTCAGATTTCGTAAGTAAGTTTTTTACGGCCTGTACCATTCTTTCAATGAATCCATTGCTTTGCGGGTAGAGGGGTGAGCTCGTCACATGAGTGATTCCCCATGATTCGCAGAATGAAGCGAACTCACGACTGCTATACTGTGACCCATTATCCGAAACCAAGGTTTCCGGTATTCCATTTTCTGCAAATATGGACTTTAACTGTTGAATGATATATGTTGATGAAGTAGTTTGTAGTTTTCGGACCACTGGGAATTTGCTGTAGTAATCAGCTGTGATTAGGTACTGTGCTCCTTTGTAGTCAAACAGATCAGAGGCTACCTTTTGCCATGGATAGCTTGGCATGTTGTGCGGAAACAAGGTTTCCCTGGGCTGCTGTTTCGAGAACTGTATGCATGTGTTACATGAGGCAGTCATCTCTTTAATATCTTTTGAGATACCAGGCCAGAAAAAGCAATCTTTAACTTTCAGCTGGCTGGCAGACTACTTGTAATGGTGTCAACTTCAATCAATGGTACTCCATTGTCAAAGTCTGGTTTTTTCATGTAACTGACATGTAACAACGCAGCCACCACATTTGACTTCCCTGTGATGTATCGAACATCAACCTCATATTTTGACATTCTGAGCAGTAGACGCTGTAATCTGGGCGATGCACTTGCAATGCTCTTTTTCCATATGCTTTCTAATGGCTTGTGGTCAGTTTCCATGATGACATGTTTACCATAGACATAATGGTTAAACTTTTCTAGAGCCCAACATGCAGCTAGGAGTTCCCATTCTATGTTGCTGTATCTAGACTCAGCATCGGTGAGCGATTGACTGGCGTAGCATACAGGTTTGTCATCCTGCATCAGTACGCATTCTAGCCCTTTGAGACTTGCATCTGACTGGATCACAGTTTGTTGTTCGGCATCATAATATGCCAGTACCGGAGACTTTGTGATGACATCCTTTACCATCTCGAATGCTTTCTGGTGTTCTGGCTGCCATATGAAGGAAGTGTCTTTCTTCATTAATTTGCGAATTGGCTCCGATGCTTGAGCTAGGACTGGTGAAAAGCGATTCAAGTAGTTCACCATTCCCATGAAGGATTGTAGTTCTGTGAGGTTTTGTGGAGGTGGCATCTGCTCAATAGCACTCACTTTACTCACATCGGGTTTGAGTCCATCGCAAGTCCACGTTAAATCGAAGAACACATCACCACTCACAGTTAAGCCAAAGGGTAGTCTTGTCCAGCGGTATTTTCCCCATGGCGTATTGAATGTACAGAGCTTACTGCTTTCATCATCAATGTCAACTTGCCAGTATCCATTCCGATGATGATGATGATGATAACTAGTTTAACGTGCCCATATACCACTAGGGTTTTGAACACGCCCATCCCGAGTCCGACCTCCGATAAGATCGGTGGCCTGACTCGGGATGGAGGGGGTGGGGGTGGTTTGAAAATGGGCACAATTTTGAAAATAGCAATTAGCATCCAGGATACTGAAATGTGTGGCAGCACTAACTTTTGGTATGACATCGTCAACTGTGCGGATGTAGTATGGATTTTGTTTGATTGCCTTGTTTAAATCTCGAGGATCTAGGCATAAGCGAATTGATCCATTTGGTTTTGACATTACCACAGTTGAGTTTACCCATGGGGTGTACTCATTTTGAACTTCTTGTAGGATTCCTAGTTCCTGTAGCTTGTTCAGCTCATCTTTGTAGGCTGACTGCACATGCACGGGTACTTGCCTAGGTGGATGCTGCACAGGTGGGACAGCTGGATCTGTCTTTATGTGATATGTAGGCCCTGGAAAACGACCAATCCCCGCGAATACATCACTGTACTCTTGAAGCAAGTATTCTTTGGTTAATGGAAAAGGGTGTTGTTTTCCTCGAATGTCAAACAGCTTTGTTAACCCAATATGTTTGTTACTTTCAGTTTTGGTAGCTGAAGTTGTAATCGGCCAGTTTAATTTCAGCAAGTTCATGTTCGGAGCTGTAATAATGCCAATGACTGCAGGACCATTTGCATTCACGACTTCCATTTGGATTGTTTTTGGGACGGTTGTTGTTTGAAGTTTGGATGTATACCTGGCATGACCCCAAATTGGGAATTTCGATGCCCCCATAAGCAGACAGCTTAACTGGGTTTATTCAACTGATGTTGTTTTGGCATAATGTTTGTTTCTGCTCCAGAGTCAATCTTACACTGAACCTGTGTCTGTTTGCCATGTGGCTGTGCTGACATCTGCACATCAAGTGTTGCTTTCTCTTTGCATGATATCATGTTAATGGTAACATTTAGTGGTGTAGCTTCGACTAATCCTAGGAACACTTGGTTGCTTGTTGACTGTGCGCTTTCATTTTCTTCAGTTTCGATGTCATGGATCTGCTTTCTCTTATTAGAGAGACAAGCTTTTGCGTAATGTCCACATTTTTGGCAAATGTGACATTTTGCATTTCTGGCTGGGCATTGCTCACATTTATGTATGTTACCCCCACAATAACAGCACGTTCTATCTGGTATACGCCTGGAAGGGTTAGACTGTATGTTCCTGGCTAGCCCCATGACTGGGATGAAATGTCTTTTTATCCCTGTTTCTGTTGAACTTTGTGTTCTTTTTAACTATGTGTATGTCTTCTGTTTGGGACTTGTTTATTTGTTGTAGCTGTTTGTTTGCAGATTCTTCTGCTTTTGCAAGGTCAAGGCTTTTTCAAATGGACATCCCCCAACTATTGAAAAGTTCTAAACCTTGTTCACCTGCCCAGTAAAGGAGGTATTTATATTTAATTTCTTCATCCATATGGGACATTGGAAAGGTAAACAGCAGCTCGCATCTTTGCTTCCAAATTTTAAAGTGTCTGTAAAGCCCATCGTCCGTAGCCCAGTTCATGCTCGGGCCCTTGTCTAACAATGCGGCGTTGCTAGCCATTCTAAGTTCTGTGTTTTATGTCAAACTTACAATGTCACTTACAACAGTGGAACATTCGTTGACTTGGCGATCACTTTCAGTTTACTTCTGATACCATGTATGAAGCTAACTAATGATGTAGCGTGTGTAATTTGTTTATTTACTCTTGTTTTTCTCTTGTTACATTGTGCCTGCGACCATGCCGGGTCGGGCCGGTAGTCTCAACTACTCATGTGTAGCGCGCACCTGTCAGTACCGTAGTTCTTACAATTAATGCTCTTCACAACCACAATGCCGTCATCTGTTACTGTTGTGGACTACGCGCCTATGGATGGAAGAAGATGGATGATACAGTGATGGAACGTTACAGGCTGTCCCCGAGATGTCCCTACATTAACAATGTGTTCAGACATTAAACATGTGTGTGCCACTTTTCGTTTTGTAAAATAAACATGTGAATAACACGTTTTGTTTGTTATTAATGTAAGGGTGGCCGTGAGCCGTGTATGAGCTATGCTTTGGGATGGGGGGCACAGGTCATACGTATCACATAAAATTCAAACTACATCTTTGTGTGCATGCGCGAAATTATAGAAAGTATAACTAAAAGGGTAATGGTTAACATCGTCATTTAAGACGGAACCTTCACAGGCACAACATGTCAGACCAGTACAAGTTGTACGTTCCCGACGCGGACAAGTGGACCCGCTTTTACAAGTCGCAAGCCCAAGGCAAACTTCAACCTCATTTTCCAGTGCAACGTGGTGGGGAAAAGTCAAGATGATGTACAGCATGGATCGATGTCTAGAACTCTACGGTCCCACATGGAAAAAAGAAAAAGAGAACAAGTCCCTGACACCTGAAGTCATCATGGTCTCCCCAATGCAGCAAGTGGTAGAGCAAGCCAAGGCGGAGCAGAAACAGATACGAGAACAGAGTGGCATGGGAAAGAACTGACGAGAGCAGACTGGCATGGGTCAAAAACGACACAAGCATTTCTGAGAAGACTATAAAAGGGAGCGTGACAGTTAATCATGAATCAGAATTGGTTTATTCCTGAACATGTCGTGAACAAAAGATTGTGTCCTGTATGTCCAAAGACTTTTTAAAAACCATCAAGTATGCTACGCCATTGGAATACCTTCCATTCAATTCAACTCCAGGCTCCCATGGTTCCGGCTCCTATAGCTCCTGCTCCAGCTCCTGTTCTAGCTCCTAGGGCTCCTGCTCTGGCTCCTATAGCTCCTACTCCTATGGCTCTGGCTAGCTCCTGCTCCTAGGGCTCCTATAGCTCCTGGTCTGGCTCCTATAGCTCCAGCTCCTATAGCTCCTGTTCCAGTTCCTACGGCTCCTGCTCTGGCTCCTATAGCTCCTGCTCTGGCTCCTAGGGCTCCTGCTCTGGCTCCTATAGCTCCTGCTCTGGCTCCTAGGGCTCCTGATCCATCCCTTCACCATGATCATGTCGGGACCCATGTCATATGGAAAGACTTATTTGGTGTACACGTTGTTGAGGGACGGTAAAATCCACCCACCTCCCCAACGCATCATCTGGCTCTACAAACGATGGCAAATTTGTTCACGGCATACCCGAGAATTTGGAAAAGGATCGTTATTTGCATCCCAGAGTCAGAAATCTCATCGTGTTGGACGACCTGATGTCTACAGTTGGAAAAGACCCTCGCATCACCGACCTGTTCACGGAAGGAAGTCACCACAGAAACCTCTCAGTGATTGCCATCAACCAGAACTTGTATCACAGCAAAGACCCGACGCAGGGACGAAACTGTCATTACTTGGCACTGTTCAAAAACCCCATCGACAAGCAACAAGTTCTAACCTTTGTACAGCAGATATATCCTGCAAATACTCGTCATTTGATGCAACGGTTTGAGGAAGCTACCCACAGGCCCTACGGACATCTCTTGGTGGACTTGACACCAACCACGCCCGAACATTGGTGCCTTTGACCTAATGGTTTAGAGACGGGGCCGTTCGAATGGTATAAAAGCACGAACGTAATGGCGAATGTCTCAGAAGAGTTTCAACCACCGTTGGAGAAAGAGCTCTACGTGCAAATCATGCAAAGGAATGCATTCAAGAGAAAACTACCACGCAACCCGCCTACGAAAGTGACGATGAAGAAGAAGATGAGGTAGAGCCCTATCTGAAAAAAGTCGAGAAGATGCAGTCTTGCAATATGTGTGGTCTGGTATTTAAAGACGGGAGTGACTTGCAGCAACATCTGCGATTTAAAATGTGCGAGGAGAGAAATGAAGAAGAAGAAGAGCTGTCGTCCGATCTGGAAAACGAAGGCGTACATCTGATGATCGAGCGTGAATTTGACATCAATCGTGACTATCTCGAAAGCAAGAGGAAACGCTACGAAGAAAAAAACTTGTCCCAAGATGCCATCGAAAGAAACATGAAGACGTTACAATGGAAGTTATTTAAAGACACGTACTCTCGCTTCCTGACATATATGCATTACTTCGACAAAGGCCCCAAAACGAGGAAAATTCTACAGTCTGTGAATCCTAACAGAGATCTGAGACCTCAGATTCGTTCTAAATTAAATCAGTATCGTTCCTGGATCAGCGAATATTTGGACGAACTAGACTATGACGATACCGATGGTGATGATATTGATGATGAAGACGATGATGAAGATGAAGAGAAATGAACACTAATATTATTCACATGACGCCCCTTAAGGCCTCTCGATGTAAACAGTGTGTGTCCATTGATTTGTAATTTAGAAATAAAATTTTAAAAAACAAACCATTGCATTTGTTTTTTGTGGGTTTTACTCCATGACTACATTTGTGATTGGATGTCAGTTGATATTTGTACCGCTACCCGCTACTTTATAGTAGCAAGGGATGACACATACCATGGCCCTTGACATACCAGTCATAATCCACCGATTGGATATAGCCTGTTGGACCACCAACGGGGATCGATCCTAGATCAACCACTGTATTTACCCATTTGGTAAAATTTATATTAAACGGCTCTATAAAGGCTAGTGCTCTAGGGAAATACTCTGTTTAAAATGCAGTTATTTCCCTTGATCATACGTTAGTTTGGAGCGTTGAGTTGCAATTCACGTGTTCTTTCTTCAAAGCAATGGGCCTGGGTGTTACGTACATTCCTTTCTTCCCCTACCAATTAATGCGTCTACTTATTCCTTTCTTTTATTAATCATGTCCGTTTTCAAAGCAATGGGCCTGGGTGTTACGTACATTCCTTTCTTCCCTTACCAATTAAAGCATCTACGCATTCCTTTCTTTTATTAATCATGTCTGTTTTCAAAGCAATCGGCCTGGGTGCTACGTACATTCCTTTCTTCCCCTACCAATTAATGCGTCTACGCATTCCTTTCTTTTATTAATCATGTCTGTTTTCAAAGCAATGGGCCTGGGTGTTAGGTACATTCCTTTCTTGCCCTACCAATTAATGCGTCTACGCATTCCTTTCTTTTATTAATCATGTCTTTTTTCAAAGCAATGGGCCTGGGTGTTACGTACATTCCTTTCTTACCCTACCAATTAAAGCATCTGTGCATTCCTTTCTTTTATTAATGATGTCCGTTTTCAAAGCAATGGGCCTGGGTGTTACGTACATTCCTTTCTTCCCCAACCAATTAAAGCATCTGTGCATTCCTTTCTTTTATTAATGATGTCCGTTTTCAAAGCAATGGGCCTGGGTGTTACGTACATTCCCTTCTTCCCCTACCAATTAAAGCGTCTACGCATTCCTTTCTTTTATTAATCATGTCTGTTTTCAAAGCAATGTGCCTGAGTGTTACACACACATTCCTTTCTTCCCCTACCAATTAAAGCGTCTACGCATTCCTTTCTTTTATTAATCATGTCTGTTTTCAAAGCAATGGGCTGGGGTGTTACACACACATTCCTTTCTTCCCCTACCAATTAAAGCGTCTACGCATTCCTTTCTTTTATTAATCATGTCTGTTTTCAAAGCAATGGGCCTGGGTGTGACGGTACATGCTCTTAAATTTGTTTCGCCTGTGGCGATTTTAATTGTGTTAGAGGGCCGTGTGCAGTTTCATTGCCCGTAGCCCAGGTGGGCAACTTGTTACGTAATACTTCGCGCGATCGGGCATTCCAATATGCACTTAGTCCAGCTGTGGAGGCCATGTGGCGAGTAGTTATGTAATACCTCTGCGAGTGCGGTTTTTACAACCGTGATTGGCGACGTTGGCGTCAGTAAGTCTGACGATCAGAGAAATTATACCGACTCTGGGAGAGGTGGAATATCAGATGATAGGGGGAGGTACCGCCTTGTACCCCCAGGCATATTCTGATTTATAATAAATAGCTAGTTTTTAGAGATATCGAGGAGAACGGAAAAGGAAGCTTCCCGGGAACGTTAGTCCGTTTGGACTTTGGTAAATATCATTTCTGCTCTGTGTATAACCTTGATGTGATTGATGTGACTTTAAATATTTTGATACTGTATTATACCAATATTCTTTAGACAGTGTCTTCGGTCATCTGACGAAGTAAATCGTAGACTTTTTGTTCTAACATTATACGAGTATTTGGTAATATAAAGCTTAGCCAGTCATCCTAGACGACCTAGGTAAACTGTAGGTTATTGTCTTTATTGTGATAAGTATTAATTCTGTGTTACAAGGTTACTGAATGAGTAGTTAGGGTTAATTAAAAATTAACCCGTTAGGAATAGAGCTGAAATTCCTTTATTAATTAAGTTCCCCTGGAAGCGTTCCTAAATTATCACACGTTACTGAAGGAGTAGTAAGGGTTAATTAAAAATTAACCAGTTAGGAATGGTGTTGTAATTCCTTTATTATTTAACTTCTCCTGGAAGCGTTTCTCAATTATCACACGTGTGGGTGTGGTGTAACGGTGAAGTCATTCGCATATTGTGTAATTAGGCACCTAGAGATTAACTAATTAAGTGATCACTTCTGGGTTGTTATTATTGTTGTTATTAATTAACTACTACGGCTGTACATTTGTCAGCATAGATTAATACAGATTCCAAAGTGTATTGTGTTTTTGTTGTGTTTCTAGAGAACTAACGTGCTATAATAATATATACTTTATATAAGATCGTATCTCTGATCATACCTAGACGAGCCATACTAGGGTTTAACCGCCTGTTACAGAGAGATCTAATAGATATACAGTTAGGAGAGATATTTTGATAATCGTGTTTTATTCAGTTACGGGAATTATAGAATCCCCGTGATAGGAGTAGAAAATTGGGGCGCTCGTCCCGGATCTGAAACGGGACATGCATATTTAAAAAAGTATTGTTTGTAAATGGGGGCTTTATAAATTAATTTTACAAATTAACCAGAAGTAGCACGTTGTTCACTAGAAAATTAATTAATAATAAGTGCGTCATATGTAAACATGGATAAGAATTTGCTGGATAGGCCTACGCTCAGTGTAGTGGAGATTAAGCGAGCACATAATTCCGAGTTAGTTGAAATCGCGGGTGAGCGAGAAATTGATTTAACATCAGCTAAAACCTTAGGAGATATAAGGACAATTATTATCCAGGAAGTTTTTGATGATAGTCCTGTTATGGAAGACAGTGAGATTGTTCCAGAGATAGAAATAAATGAGTTAAGTGTGGAACAACAATTAGCTTTTAAAAAGCTTGAGTACGAAAGAGAAGAACGTGCATTAGATAGAGAGAGAGATAGAGAAGATAGAGAGAGAGATAGAGAGAGAGAGAGAGAAAGAGAAGAGAGGGATAGAGAAGAGAGGGATAGAGATAGAGAGGATAGAGAGAGGGATAGAGAGAGAGAGAGAGAGAGAAAGAAGATAGGGATAGAGAATTCCAGTTAGAAAAATTAAAAGTGGAACATGAGTTAAAGTTGAATACTGAAGAAGTTAGACGTGAGGCAGGAAATGGTTTTAACATGTCGGAGGCGTATAGATCAGTGCCTGTATTTGACGATCAGGAGGTAGACATGTTCTTTCAACTTTTTGAACGGGCCGCTAAGCAGCTAAATTGGCCGCAGTCTAAGTGGACATTGTTAGCCGTGTCTAAGTTTAAGGGGAAGGCTAGTATAGCTTATAATTCAATGAGTGATGAGCGAGCAAGTCAGTACGACCTAGTTAAGGCTGCAGTGTTGAGGGCTTATGAATTACGACCTGAGGATTATCGTTTACGGTATAGCGAGTTGAGAAAAACGCAGGGTCAGTCTTATAGTGAGTTTGTGGCTAAGAAGGCAGGGTTGTTTGATAAATGGGTGGTGTCTCATGAGGTAGAGTCATATACTGAGTTACGGGAGTTGTTGATCTTACAGGACATTAAAAATGGATTACCAGTTAGCTTACGTATTCATTTAGAGGATCGTGATGTCAAAAAGATAGAGGAGGCAGGCATAGTGGCAGATGATTACGTGTTAATACACAAAGCTCAGGCAGTACCCGGGTAGCTCTTTACAACAGGGTGATAAGAAGAAATTTCAGCCAGGTTTTTCCCGGGGAAGTAACTATCGGGGAGAGTCATCTAGCTGGTCAGCTAGTCAGGCAAGGAATGCACCTGGTGGGCAAAGTAAGGATAGACCTGCATTATCAGCCAATGCACGAACTTTTTGTCCACATTGCAGTTACTGTAAAAAGGATAACCATCTTATCGGGGACTGTTTTAAAAGGAAACGCGATAATGCGCAAGTGGTCAGTTTAGTGAGGTCAGCTCCGTTAGCGAGAGAGTTAATGGTTAGTCCCATGGCAGAGAAAGTAAACCCGTATGTATCCACTGGTATGGTTTGTGATGTGAAACAAGAATTGAGTCCTAAGGCTATATCAATCTATAGAGATACCGGGTGTAGTCAGAGTCTGATAACGCAAAAGTGTTTAGCTGGTATTGAAAATTCAGACATAGGACGTAGTTTGGCTTTAACCTCGGTTACTGGAGAAAAAATGATTGTCCGGTTACATAAGGTTTTCTTGTGTTCGAAGTTTGTGACGGGACCAGTCATTATGGGTGTTGTGAAGGACTTGCCTGTTGAAAACATAGGAGTTTTGTTGGGTAATGATTTGACTAGTCAGTGTTGTCAGCCGAAATGTGACCAGTTGTTAATTAAAGACAGCCCTTTACCAGTAGGAGAGAGTGAGGTTGATGAGATTAGTTATCCTGCGTGTGTAAAGACTAGGGCTATGGCCAGTAGGTTAGCACGGGACCTAGAGGATATTTGTGATTTGTCTGATACGTGTGTGAGCCATGAAATTGGAGTGGATGAGGTTATCAGTAAAAGGGTAGATAAGTCAACTGACAAATTAAATGTGGTGGAACCTGTTGATCTCCCGCAGAGGGGAATTGAACCAGTTGTCTTTGATAGAGGGGATTTACCTTGTAATAGACAAGAGTTAATTCTAGAGCAGGGGGCTGATCCAAATTTGTTGGCAGCTCGCACTACCTTGTTAACTGTGGACAAGGGAGTATTAATAAATAAGAGAGTTAGAGATGGGAGGTTGCCGGCGACCGAACTAGCTAGGAAGCAACTGAGCCATGCTCAGAGCAAAATAAAATCAGTGTTTGATAGGAAGGCTAAGAGTCGGGAATTTAAACCCAGGGGATAAGGTGCTGCTGTACCTTCCCATTAAACGGGGTTCTGTGCAGAACAGGTATTTCGGGCCCTATGTTGTGCTCAAACGAGTTAATGAGACAGGGTATGTGATAAACACTCCTGATAGGGTTAGGAAAAGTAGGTATTGTCACATCAATTTGCTAAAAGGTTATTTTGACAGACTGCCGATAGTTCCAGAGAGACCGGTCCAAATTGAGAGACACTCAATTTCCTGTGATGACGTCAAGACTGCGGAGATCAAGTTGGCCAACAGCCAGATTCTAGCAGACTTGAACCCCCAGCGAGCAAAGCTGACTACATTGATACAAGACAATGTTTCCATTTGTCGGGACCTTCCAACGGTTACCAATACCTTAAGCCAAGATGTGCGCTTGGAACCCAACGCTACACCGCGTCGACAGCATGCCTATCGGAGAAAACCTGGAAAACGTGCGACGCTGAGAAAGAAGGAAACGAAGTTCCATTGGTCAGGTGAATGCGAGAAGTCATTCAACCGTCTCAAGCAGAGGCGTGATGGCAGCACCAGACTACCGAATGCCGTTCAAGCTAGCTGTGGGTGCCAGTGACGTGGGTGCTGGAGCTGTGCTGTTCCAAGAAGACGAAGACGGACTGGAACATCCTAATGAAGGCTACCAACCAGAGAGTTTTGAGGTGGAGTCTTCTTCTGCAAGAATACCCAATTACCATTGAACATATCAAGGGCACATCCAATGTAATCGCTGATGCCCTGTCCCGAAGTTGAACGTTATGATAATGTGTTGACATTCTTTATTTCTGTTTTGTCTATATATATTTTATTTGTATACCAGGGACTCAGAGACTCAGTGTGATTACTGGTAGTCACCTTATTATTACATGTGTTATAAATGCCCGTATGCGTCGGTTAACGCACCTTTATTAATCATGTCTGTTTTCAAAGCAATGGGCCTGGGTGTTACATACATTCCTGTTTTCAAAGCAATGGGCCTGGGTGTTACATACATTCCTGTTTTCAAAGCAATGGGCCTGGGTGTTACGTACATTCCTTTCTTGCCCTACTGGTCACTGATTAAGTGTATCTACTTTCCCTACTGTCTTTTTTTCTTTGTTTGAAACCTATAATCTGCTTCCACATCTGTTGCAACTCAGGGTATCATACTTCCACCAGGCAATGTAGAGAGCAACACTTTCATTTGAACATGTGCTCTTCATCAACATATTTTAGCAGACAATATAATATATTCTTTCATATGTAAGTGATAAGTGACTGATATTTTCATTGTGAAATAAAGTTTCAAACCATGGAACAGTTTATATTTATTTTCCATACCTCTGTCCAATTAAGATTCAATCACGCTACCCTGGGCACACATACACACACACATGCACACACGCACACACACAGACACTTCAGTTATCTAGGGCTGTCTAGTGGGGATAGTACTTAGTTGTTGAGATTCTCCAATAGTCCATTAAGGTTTAAGCTATCTGCATGGGGCTATTTAGGACAGTTGGGGATAGTGGAGGTGAGAGAGAGAGATTCTGCAGTCTAACACTAGTCCAATAGTCCATTAAGGTTTAAGCACGCTATCCTGGACACATGCAGTTACGCTATTTATGGGGCTACCTGTGGGATAGTGGGAGGTAGTGGTTAGTGAAACGTCTGGGTAGTGACCAGTTGATACTCGGATATGAACCCAGTACCTACCAGTCTTAACCACTGCACCAATGAGGCCGATAATAATGTGGGGGTTTAAATACAACAATGTCTCTGGCATTTCTTGTCATGTCACACCCCACGCCATCCATAGCGTCCCCAAGCTATCTCGAGGTCAAGACGTGTCTGAACACGTTCTAACTCATGGCCATCGCTGTATATGGGCACATTTCAAACACCGTGGAATTTTCCCCTGGATGTTCGCCATCTGCCAAACCCCTTAACCCAGTTAAGGTTTCCCACGCCGTGGAATTTCCCCCGGATGTTCGTCAACTGCCAAAGCCATTCACTCCACACTATCTTGCCATCTGATAGTCATTAACAACTTCCTCACCATCTGTTTCCTGTATAGACCCCTTCACAGCTAATAAACCCATTAAACCTATACTATCTTGCCATCTGTTTCCTGTATAGACCCCTCACAGCTAATAAACCCATTAAACCCACACTATCTTGCCATCTGTTTTCTGTATAGACCCCCTAACAGCTAATAAACCCATTAAACCCACACTATCTTGCCATATGTTTCCTGTATAGACCCCTCACAGCTAATAAACCCATTAAAACCACACTATCTTGCCATATGTTTCCTGTATAGACCCCCTAACAGCTAATAAACCCATTAAACCCACACTATCTTGCCATCTGATAGCCATTAACGACTTCCGCACCATCCGTTTCCTGTATAGACCCCCTAACAGCTAATAAACCCATTAAACCCACACTATCTTGCCATCTGTTTCCTGTATAGACCCCTCACAGCTAATAAACCCATTAAACCCACACTATCTTGCCATATGTTTCCTGTATAGACCCCCTAACAGCTAATAAACCCATTAAACCCACACTATCTTGCCATCTGTTTCCTGTATAGACCCCTAACAGCTAATAAACCCATACTATCTTGCCATCTGTTTCCTGTATAGACCCCTAACAGCTAATAAACCCATTAAACCCACACTATCTTGCCATAAGTTTCCTGTATAGACCCCCTCACAGCTAATAAACCCATTAAACCCACACTATCTTGCCATATGTTTCCTGTATAGACCCCCTCACAGCTAATAAACCCATTAAACCCACACTATCTTGCCATCCGTTTCCTGTATAGACCCCCTCACAGCTAATAAACCCATTAAACCCACACTATCTTGCCATCCGTTTCCTGTATAGACCCCCTAACAGCTAATAAACCCATTAAACCCACACTATCTTGCCATCCGTTTCCTGTATAGACCCCCTAACAGCTAATAAACCCATTAAACCCACACTATCTTGCCATCTGTTTCCTGTATAGACCCCTAACAGCTAATAAACCCATTAAACCCACACTATCTTGCCATCTGTTTCCTGTATAGACCCCCTAACAGCTAATAAACCCATTAAACCCACACTATCTTGCCATCTGTTTCCTGTATACACCCCTTCACAGCTAATAAACCCATTAAACCCACACTATCTTGCCATCCGTTTCCTGTATAGACCCCCTAACAGCTAATAAACCCATTAAACCCACACTATCTTGCCATCCGTTTCCTGTATAGACCCGCTCACAGCTAATAAACCCATTAAACCCACACTATCTTGCCTTCTGTTTCCTGTATAGACCCGCTCACAGCTAATAAACCCATTAAACCCACACTATCTTGCCATATGTTTCCTGTATAGACCCCCTAACAGCTAATAAACCCATTAAACCCACACTATCTTGCCATCTGATAGCCATTAACGACTTCCGCACCATCCGTTTCCTGTATAGACCCCCTAACAGCTAATAAACCCATTAAACCCACACTATCTTGCCATCTGTTTCCTGTATAGACCCCTCACAGCTAATAAACCCATTAAACCCACACTATCTTGCCATATGTTTCCTGTATAGACCCCCTAACAGCTAATAAACCCATTAAACCCACACTATCTTGCCATCTGTTTCCTGTATAGACCCCTAACAGCTAATAAACCCATACTATCTTGCCATCTGTTTCCTGTATAGACCCCTAACAGCTAATAAACCCATTAAACCCACACTATCTTGCCATAAGTTTCCTGTATAGACCCCCTCACAGCTAATAAACCCATTAAACCCACACTATCTTGCCATATGTTTCCTGTATAGACCCCCTCACAGCTAATAAACCCATTAAACCCACACTATCTTGCCATCCGTTTCCTGTATAGACCCCCTAACAGCTAATAAACCCATTAAACCCACACTATCTTGCCATCTGTTTCCTGTATAGACCCCTAACAGCTAATAAACCCATACTATCTTGCCATCTGTTTCCTGTATAGACCCCTAACAGCTAATAAACCCATTAAACCCACACTATCTTGCCATAAGTTTCCTGTATAGACCCCCTCACAGCTAATAAACCCATTAAACCCACACTATCTTGCCATATGTTTCCTGTATAGACCCCCTCACAGCTAATAAACCCATTAAACCCACACTATCTTGCCATCCGTTTCCTGTATAGACCCCCTCACAGCTAATAAACCCATTAAAACCCACACTATCTTGCCATCCGTTTCCTGTATAGACCCCCTAACAGCTAATAAACCCATTAAACCCACACTATCTTGCCATCCGTTTCCTGTATAGACCCCCTAACAGCTAATAAACCCATTAAACCCACACTATCTTGCCATCTGTTTCCTGTATAGACCCCTAACAGCTAATAAACCCATTAAACCCACACTATCTTGCCATCTGTTTCCTGTATAGACCCCCTAACAGCTAATAAACCCATTAAACCCACACTATCTTGCCATCTGTTCCTGTATACACCCCTTCACAGCTAATAAACCCATTAAACCCACACTATCTTGCCATCCGTTTCCTGTATAGACCCCCTAACAGCTAATAAACCCATTAAACCCACACTATCTTGCCATCCGTTTACTGTATAGACCCCCTCACAGCTAATAAACCCATTAAACCCACACTATCTTGCCTTCTGTTTCCTGTATAGACCCGCTCACAGCTAATAAACCCATTAAACCCACACTATCTTGCCATATGTTTCCTGTATAGACCCCCTAACAGCTAATAAACCCATTAAACCCACACTATCTTGCCATCTGATAGCCATTAACGACTTCCGCACCATCCGTTTCCTGTATAGACCCCCTAACAGCTAATAAACCCATTAAACCCACACTATCTTGCCATCTGTTTCCTGTATAGACCCCTCACAGCTAATAAACCATTAAACCCACACTATCTTGCCATATGTTTCCTGTATAGACCCCCTAACAGCTAATAAACCCATTAAACCCACACTATCTTGCCATCTGTTTCCTGTATAGACCCCTAACAGCTAATAAACCCATACTATCTTGCCATCTGTTTCCTGTATAGACCCCTAACAGCTAATAAAACCCATTAAACCCACACTATCTTGCCATAAGTTTCCTGTATAGACCCCCTCACAGCTAATAAACCCATTAAACCCACACTATCTTGCCATATGTTTCCTGTATAGACCCCCTCACAGCTAATAAACCCATTAAACCCACACTATCTTGCCATCCATTTCCTGTATGGACCCCCTCACAGCTAATAAACCCATTAAACCCACACTATCTTGCCATCCGTTTCCTGTATAGACCCCCTAACAGCTAATAAACCCATTAAACCCACACTATCTTGCCATCCGTTTCCTGTATAGACCCCTAACAGCTAATAAACCCATTAAACCCACACTATCTTGCCATAAGTTTCCTGTATAGACCCCCTCACAGCTAATAAACCCATTAAACCCACACTATCTTGCCATCTGTTTCCTGTATAGACCCCTTCACAGCTAATAAACCCATTAAACCCACACTATCTTGCCATCCGTTTCCTGTATAGACCCCCTAACAGCTAATAAACCCATGAAACCCACACTATCTTGCCATCCGTTTCCTGTATAGACCCGC
The DNA here is from genome assembly GCF_016097555.1 of Gigantopelta aegis. NCBI lineage: Eukaryota > Metazoa > Mollusca > Gastropoda > Neomphalida > Peltospiridae > Gigantopelta > Gigantopelta aegis. The sequence goes on along the minus strand of NW_024532873.1, from coordinate 62,947 downwards.
TCACAGCTAATAAACCCATTAAACCCACACTATCTTGCCTTCTGTTTCCTGTATAGACCCGCTCACAGCTAATAAACCCATTAAACCCACACTATCTTGCCATAAGTTTCCTGTATAGACCCCCTCACAGCTAATAAACCCATCAAACCCACACTATCTTGCCTTCTGTTTCCTGTATAGACCCCCTCACAGCTAATAAACCCATTAAACCCACACTATCTTGCCTTCTGTTTCCTGTATAGACCCGCTCATAGCTAATAAACCCATTAAACCCACACTATCTTGCCATAAGTTTCCTGTATAGACCCCCTCACAGCTAATAAACCCATCAAACCCACACTATCTTGCCTTCTGTTTCCTATATAGACCCCCTAACAGCTAATAAACCCATTAAACCCACACTATCTTGCCTTCTGTTTCCTATATAGACCCCCTAACAGCTAATAAACCCATTAAACCCACACTATCTTGCCATCTGATAGCCATTAACGACTTCCGCACCATCTGTTGTCTGTATAGGCCCCTGATGGTTAACACACCCATAAACCTGGCTGACATCCGGTGCTTCTTGACACAAAGGCTAGGTTCCCACGCCCATCCCATAGCTGTCCAAGTCATTAACCCAGTTAACCCAAGTTAACTCGTCATTAACCCCACGCTTAGAGGTCAGTCAATCAGAAGAGGCCACACCCAAGTCATGTGACCTCATTCAATGATCAAGAGCACTCCTTACTACTTTCTGCAACTTAGGGAAAATGACCGTGTCTCCACAGAAACAGAGAGAGAGAGAGAGAGAGAGAGAGAGAGAGAGAGAGAGAGAGAGAGAGAGAGAGAGACAGATCGAGAGAGAGAGAGAGAGAGAGAGACAGATCGAGAGAGAGAGACAGATGGTGAGAGATATGGTGAGAGATAGCGTCTTAGAAATCAGGGGTGCAGAAATGGAAAATATTTTACTAGCCCACCGGATCACAGCCAACTAAAATTTATTAGCCCGCCAGAATGTCTACTAGTCCACCAGCCTATAGAACAATATATTATTGTTTCACATATATATGGAGATGGTGGTGAATGGGTGGGTGGGGGTTGTTTTGTTTTGTTTGTACGAGTTCAAACGCCTGGAAGTTTGAATCTTGCTTTGCGCAAAAAAAAATGTAAATTGCATGAACCTTCTAGAAATTATGAGTAATTGATCAGTCACAGGCGGGTTTAAAATATAAATTTAAACCCGCCGGTGACTGTATGTATTGACGTATGAATATCTATATATTGTATTTATGTCGAGGTTGACTGTTACATACATAGATATTAACGCACTGGCACAGGGGATAATTAAATCCTTTCTGGCCTCACAAATTGTCCCATGCCGTTCCTGGGACTCGAACCTGTGGCACCGAATCTCCCGCAAATTGCGAGACTAACCACGATGTGCTCTGAACTATCGAGACATCCATAAAAAGGATGCTCTTTAACTCAAAAACACACATGGTGCCTACAATCTACGCGGTCGATCCCGCTTACGTGCACGAAACAGTGGGCAGACCTGGCACTGGCTAGTATGTATTGATGTATGAATATCTATATATTGTATGTATATCGAGGTTGACTGTTACATACATAGATCCTTTCATGGGGTCTACAATCTGCGCGGTCGATCCCGCTTATGTGCAAGAAACAGTGGGCAGACCTGGTGCTGGCTAGTATGTATTGATGTATGAATATCACAAATTGTCCCATGCCGTTCCTGGGACTCGAACCTGTGGCACCGAATCACCCGCAAATTGTGAGACTAACCACGATGTGCTCTGAGCTATCGAGGCATCCATAAAAAGGATGCTCTTTAACTTTAATGTATGTATGTATATATGTATGTATGTATACAGTGGAACCTCGTTAGTCGGGACTCCAGTAGTCCGGAATCCTCACCTTAGGGACGTTTTTTTTGCAAAACGAAACGACCACTCAGTAAAGTTATTCATTAATCCAGATATTCAGCTTCCGGAACCAGATGGTCATAATTCTGAACCAAATGTAAAAAGTAAAGGCAAATTGCTTCGTTTGACCGGTCGCCGCTGATTGAACATAAAAGTAATCCGCCAATTAACGCTCAAGGAATCGACAGAGATCAAATGGCTGCACGGGGTTTCACACCGCAGTTTATTTAACCATTCATCTGTGTTTATTTAGTGTTAGTCTGATAAAGCACAAGTGTTCATAAGTGTTTGTTATTTTTTTAAATATAATTTCTTTGATCTATAACCAGACTGGCTGTTTTATTTTTATTTTGTTTTGGGGGGGGGGGGAGTATTTTATTTTTAAAAGTGGGTAACTCTTGATCATACCGTACGGTACCCCATGACCTCGTTTTGTAACTACCCTCCCAACTGGCTTGCGACTCTTCATAAGTGGAACAATGCTCATTCAGTTTCACGCCAGTTTTGAGAGAGCTGTATTTCTGGGCTAGGGGCGGAGGGATGTATCATGTTGGCGTTTATATTATATCAGTAGATATAGCAGAAATGAATTATAATTTCGCCATTTAATATGTTTAAAACAATCTGTAAACGTAGAAACTTTAAACTAATAATGATTGTATATAAGTGAGAAACAATATGCATTCCTCAACAACGTACCCACTTCGTGGAAATGAACTCGACCACGTGGCCTAGATTTACAACATTAACCGGTACAACAAAACACGACTAATAAAACTGAAAACTTGTTGTCGCTAGTAATCAAACATTTAGTATCAACAATGCAACATTTCTTAAACAGTATTTCATTTTATTTAATTGCATTTTCTAACTTTAAGACAAGCACCTGGCAGTACACTACTGAATAGTAGACTGGCCTCACGGACATGCAAATAGCGCTTATTCACACCACAAGGCGGATCAACAGAACAAAATTGGTTGAAGAATTGTTTGGTTCTAAAATTCAAATGTGTCGTTTTTATTTGTTTTTGAATCAAGGGAGGTTACTCATCACGTACATTTCAGTAATCCGGAAATTCGTTAATCCGGATGTTTTTTTTCAATAACCATACTGTCCGGACTAACGAGGTTCCACTGTATATGTATGTATATATATATATATATATATATATAAATGCATAGGCAAAATATTCATGGAATTATCTCTTTAATACAAAGTGGCATAATTTTGTTATTTATGATTGTATCACAGTCAAATTTGACATGAGTATGTGACAATGTTCTTGCTATGGACTGGTGGCAGTGGAGGCATTTTGTCACCAAACAGCGTTGCACGAGGGTGGTGAAATCAGTACCTTGTGTGGCCACCAGTAGCAGCAATCACTGCACGACATCTCCTTGGCATAGACTTAATGAGTTTCTGAATCCGGGCATGTGGAATCCTAACCCATTCTTCCTGCAGTGCATGTGACAGTTGCGGAAGCATCAGAGGCTTCAGGTCACGCTGGCGTACACGTCTGTCCAGTTCGTGGCATAGATGTTCAATGGGGTTGAGATCTGGCGATCTTGATTGTCATGGCAGCACATTAATGTTCTCATTCTATAATCCATTGTTACATGTGCCGTACGGCGGCCTGGCATTGGCCTACTGAAAGAGTTCTCTCTGTCGATCCAAAATGGGAAGCATGTGACGGCGAAGAATTTCATCCCGGTAGCTTACAGCTGTCAGGTTGCCTTGTACAAACACATGTTCACTTCTGCCGGTGTATGAGATGGCTCCCCACATCATGACACTCCCTCCACTGAACCTGTCAACTTGGGCGACACAAACATTCATTGCGGCATCTGTAAACAAGTTGTCGTCCATCACGTCACTGTAGAAGGAAACTTGACTCATCGCTGAACCATACTCACTGCCAGCTTCCCAAGTTTCACCCCTGTACATTTGTGCACCAGTGAACACGTAAATGTCAATGTTGATGTCGCAGGACTGGGCCAACATACAGTCTCCTAGCCCGTAAACCAGCTTCTCAAAGTCGGTTCCGAATGGTTTGTGCAGACACCCTTCTCAAACTAGGTATGCATCCAACAGTGTTCGTTGCTGTGGCAGTTCGGGTGATGCAAGTGCAGAACCCGGATGTAGCTATCTTGTGCTGCAGTTGCTATGCAAGGTCTTCCACTTCTGGGCCGGTCTTAATCAGCTGATTGAAACTGCTGGTACCTGTCCCAGAGACATGAAATGGTGCTCTGGTGCTCTGATAGACGCTCATTTACCTAACTGGAGGCGGCCTATTGCAATGTTTCAATTCGGTAGGCTTAGTCTTGGCATCTTGTAACTCGTCTACATCGAAATGGAAATAAGGCATCATTGCGAGCATTGCAGCTTTAAATACCCCAATGTTTTCCCAGAGTTTCACCTAAATTTGCAAAAATCTGACCATTTCATGCCAATTTCCTGCAATTGTTGCACAATGTGCATTAAATTTGTTTTAGGGTGCATTTGGGCATGCTGTCCCATTCCAGGAATATTAACAAACATGGTCATTCAGCAACATTGTACAAAACGATATTTTGTAAAATCAAACACTTTTCTTCTTTCCCTATCACCTATGCATTTCTTTTTTTACAGAGTAAGTATATATATATTTATATTTCTGAGCCAATTGTTTTTTAAATTCCACAAAAAAATAGTATATTTTTTTTATTACCAAAACACTTTAGTTTCCTTCTTACGTCAAACCAAACTGAAATTAGTTGCAAAAAACATTTGTGTAGGAGGATGGGATGGACTGGTATAGCTATAACTGCATTTCAGTGTATTAGGAAAAACGGGTTATAAAGTAATAAATTATTAATACCACTGTTGTTTCATTGAAGATATCGTTCACAACTTGTAATGCCCCGTAGGGGCGAGTGGGTTATTTTTCAAGAACTGACAGTTAACCGTGTATTCTCCATTACATAATTATAATTTTGTTCAAACTGAGTTGATATCCTATATAAGATACATCTCAAATTTTAAACTTACCGCTTGGAAAATAGATTCATCAAAAGCTGTTTCTTTTCAGCTATATTGCAGTAGGCCAAAGTGGCGTATTTTTCTCAGAACTGATGATGTCAGACAAAGCATTATGATTCTGTTGAGAATCATGTGCAGATTAACAAAATGTTGGGTCACTTGGCTATAACTTAAGACTACGACTTTCATAGTATGCATCAATGCAGTGGCCACTTTCCAACCAACAAAATTAGTTATTTTCTTTCGTTGCATATGTGCGACCTGGTAGTAATTTTTGGTTGCACTCGTGAAGTTGGTCGAAAACTTTGAGCGCTGAAAACGGAACCAAATTGGACAAAACTGAACACAAATCTATGGCTTAATGACTTAAACAGAACCAGAAATTTTAAAATGTCTGGCTGAAACATCCCATCCTCGTACAAAAATGTTTTTTGTAACTAATTTCAGTTTGGTTTGACATAAGAAGGAAACTAAAGTGTTTTGGTAATAACAAAAATATAATATTTTTGTGTGCAATTTAGAAAGTAATTGGCTCAGAAATATATCTATATCTATCTATATCTATAAATATATATATATATATATATACACACTGAAAGAAACGTGGGGTCAACTTTAAAGCCAGCAGATCAAATTGTATGACAAGATATGTACAATTGTACTACATATCTATGAAGGACGGACACTAATGATAATACTGTCAATTTTTTATTGAAATGTGAAAGAAAATGGCAACATAATCCAATTGCAAATGAGGGTACCCCCCTATAATTGAAATCAAACACTCATGGAAACAATTCATTAGTATCCGTCACATGTCATTTAATTCTTGTTAGTCTGTGTATGAGTCCACTAGTCTCACTGGTCTCACTAGTACCGTATGTGACCACCCCGTGCCTGTGTAGCTGTCCTGACCCTCCTGGTCATGGAATTCATCAAGGCATTCACACTCCTCATTGGAATGTTATCCCATTCGTCTACCAAGGCACTTCTGAGCTAGGCAAGGGTGATGGGTGGGTTTGGACGATTCCTCACTCTCCTGTCCAACTGATCCCACAAGTGCTCGATGGGGGACAGATCAGGGCTGTAAGCAGGCCAGTCGTCGGGGACGATGTTGTTCGTTGCAAAGAAGTCCCTACACACTCTTGCAACATGTGGCCTCGCGTTGTCAGGTTGTTTTGCTGGACAAAGGGCACGGCGTGAGGCTGCAGGATCTCATCCCTGTATCAGACAGCTGTCAGGTTCCCAGCGATGACCACCAAAGGCGTTTTCAACCCATGGGAAATTCCACCGCAGACCATGACTGAGCCACCCCCAAATCTGTCCCTTTCATCAACACAAGCATCGGCAAATCTCTCCCAACGACGTCGATACACGCCACATCGCCCGTCCGACTAAAAAAGTGTAAACCTTGATTCATCCATGAAAGGAACCCGCCTCCATTGCATCATGCGGAGCCTTCCCAGTGCATGTGCATGCAGCCAATTCATCCGACGTTGTCAACAATGGCGTCAGAGGGAGACCACCGTAGGGACGACGCGCAACGAGATTGGCCTCTCTCAGATGATTCCTTACAGTTTTGGGGTGGATGGGACGATTGTGGGTGCCTATATGGTGTTGTGAGCAGCTTCGGTGGCAGTAAGGTGATCATCACGCAAATGCGCAAGCCTGATTGCTTGGTCCTCTCGGCATGACATTACACGTGGGTGCCCGGACCGGAGATGGTCGGCCACCCTTCCTGTAACCCGTAAACGTATCACAAGACGTTGTATGGTTCAAACATTCACAGCAAATTGCATGACAACTTGTCTTTGCGTATGACCTTGCATGAGCTGTGAAATTGCTTGACCCCTTTCAACTTTGGTCAAGCATGGCATAATTTTAATGGCAATTAAAGTTTTACCAAATAACGCATCGGATTGTGTTCTGTAACAGGTAACACTACAATGTGGTATGAGTTGTACCCTCGACTTTGTCCGAATCATGCTTTTGCACGTGCTGTTGGTGATTTTCATTGTCTTGCCGTACGCCGCTCCCTATCACACTTCATGGAGTGTGGATTCAGGGTATAATGCACAATAACCTAATGAGTTATTTGTACAACTTCCATACAAATCTGCCCACTTATTTAGGAATTTTTCCACAATTTATGACCAGACGTTTCTTTTTCCTTTCAGTATATATATATATATATATATATATATATATATATATATATATATATATATATATATATATATATATTGGTCAGTCACTGGCGGGTTTAAATACAGGGCTTAATTGTGGGTTATTTTTAAAGAATTGACAAAAACAAAACAAACAAAACTATATAATAACCTAAAATGGTAGGATCTTTTGGACCTAACCTGAACGATTCCGTCAAAAAACACTCAACAGTGGATAGCTGGCATTAAGGATGATGCACGTGCTAAATGCGTAACCTGTGATTTCCCATTTGGTTTCCGACAATTTCCGTTGTGTTCCGCCAGAATACATTACTATCACTTGTATCAGGTTTAAAAGGCTTAAATTACATATTCATTTGGTGATACAGATGCTTGGCCTCGTGGGCTAATGCGTTGTACTTGTTTACAAGTTCTGTCAGAAGTGAATTCGAATCCTTGTCCCGAACTCATAAAAAGTTCAAATTGCATTGTTTCACAGGTGTTGATTATTGAAAAATAATCTACACCTTAAACAATAATATGATGTCACAGGTGTGGATTAAGTATACCGACTTAATCGGTTTTATTAGGATTCTCGTCTGATAACAGTTAATAATAACTACAAAATCACAGTAATGCAGTTCAAGAAGTTCCTTATAAATAGGCCGTATTTTCTACATGGCTCCATTTGCAAGTCGATTTTTTAAACATGTTCAGGATTTTAAAGACCTTTAGCAAGTGTAAGAAAATGCATGTGGCATTCTTACATTTACTTTAATTTTAACGTAAAGCCTGAACCATAATGACATGATCTGATCATTACGTCAATATCCGGAAAGTTCTGACCCAGATACGTGTACTTTTCATTGATTGGCGACTGACGATTGGCCAATATTTATAATTTGGCATCATGTGACCATCGTAGACAGTGAAGGAGAGAACTGTTACAGTTACCGTCATTCTGATGGTCGTGGAAGCTTTGTTGTTAATAAACTTTTATTTACTCAGGTTTGTATTGTGATGTTTTATATCACTAATATCAAATAATAAATTAGCTATTAAGAAGTACTGGTAGAACTATAATCATTACATTCTTCTACAGCCAACAATTAACTACTATAGGATTTTTTGCACCCCCCCCCCCCCCCCCCCCCCAAGTACGCCTTTCATATGTACCACCAGTATCTCCTATGTACACCTGTAGTCTGTACATCAATTTGTTCCCATGCACACATGAACATGTACTCTTATATAATAATCATCTGTACTATGAAACATAACTACTAATTTTGTCAACACGAACATATTATTAAGCTTATACATATCAATATGGGTACTTTTAAAACAATAAGCTTTATAATGCAATGCATATCAGTGACAATTTGCTAATGTGTTACACTGTACATTGTTAAATGTAAGGCTGAAATAAATAAAATTATAGTGTCTACAAGTGGTGTTATTTCTTTATCCTATAGTGTTTTATTGTAGGATATACAGTACACGAACCAACCAAAGTGGCAATATCGGCAATTGGCTCGGCGGTTTCGGCGGTCTTGGAAAAAAAAAAAAGTTTCCAAAAATTATATTGTAAAATATTTATTTTAACAAGAATTACGTTTGCACTTCATCCAACGCGTATAACTGTTCATTATTATTATATTGACCATGTCCACATGCACATTGTTATTAACAGCTTCAAGTCATAAAAGTGAAACACCAATTATTTTAAATAAATAAATTGTGAAACTGACTCACGTGCAACTTGCGTCAGCTGTGGAAGAATTCATTATATATGATGGGGATCAGTTTGACTTTTCGATGTGCTGCCAATTTAAAAAAAAATAATTAAAAATGGGGAGGGGGTGGTTTGAGGGATGGATGTTTAAAACAAATTGGCTATCAGACTATTTTGTTCCACACCAGTAACAACTTGCTGCGATTCTGCAAATTCGCACCGGTCACTTTGATGCGAATCTGTGACCTCTTTATCTGTCGGTTGTTGTCAACTGCCGATATGTTATAAATTTAATTTTAAAAAACAAAACAAAAAAAACAAACCCTTTTATGCCGCAGCGTTGACATTTTTTTAAAAGCAGAATTATTAAATTATTATCCTAAAACTTATGTTATTGATATATTCCGATTGGCATCTTAAATCATTCACTCTTATACTGACTATAATACATTTTAAAACCAAACACATGATGTAATTTAACTGACCTATTATACAACCCTAGTAGATAGCTGAAAAAGGAAAACTATTAGTAGTAATAAAGGAAAAGGAGCGTCACAGCATGTAATTTAACCCTCAACCCAGCCTGATGTGCGAAATCCTCGTGCTGGGACCAACAATGGGTAAGACGCGATAAGAATAACGTTATCTAAATTTGATAGAAAAAAAACTGGATCTTTGGTAAAAAAAGAAAATTAATAATAATAATTTTAAAAAATTGACACCATATTCGCACGGTATCAACCGATGGTAAATATATACATGGAAGATGACGCTACGGTACTAGATATAGCAACTGAAATTTTAGAGCTATACTCTGCTTTTATAAAGTCTAGGCACGGATTTAGATTGCCCCTATCCCCTTAATAAAAAAAAACACCTACTTATATCCACGCCTGGATGTTATTTATTATTGCGATCTATCAGCAGTGATATGACAGTAATTTGACCTATCTTCCTAGAAAAATCAATCAATCGATCAATCAATAAAGTAAAAAATAAATGTGATGACGAAGATTGGTTTCATCCACACTTAATTTACTTTGTTTTTAATTTATAATATTTGGACTGTCTTTGGATTTCTTTCTCTTTTTCAGGTATTTAATACAGTAAGTTCAAAGCCAAATAATAAGAAGACAAAGAAGAAAGACCCGTTACAGTAGTGTCTGATATATTTTATGTATTTGTAGAATAAAATAAAATTATCAAGATATATTAACCAAAAACGCATTTAATGGTTAAAGAATTTAACCCCACCCTAATAATGAATAATGAAATTAAATATCCCAGAATGCACCCACAGACATCTTGAATTAACAAAAAAAAAAGAGAGAAGAAAGTCTATACATCATTTATGTGGCATGTAATCGGAGGAGGGGACTTTTTTTCACCAAAGTGAGTTACAGACTCTATTCCTCACCCTGAAAAAAAAAGACTCCACCCAATAATTATTTACCGTTATGCTACCCACAACTGATCCTGCCCCCACCCCACCCCTTTTTCTGAATAACCCTATAAATGTAGAATAACCCTATAAATGTAGAACTCCACCAAACTCATAAATGTTAACAATGTTATACTGTTTGCTTGGTGAACCGTTCTAAAATACGCCAAAATTCCTTCAAGAAGGGGCGGGATTTAGCTCAGTCAATTGAGCGCTCGCTTGAGGTGTTTGCATCGCAGGATCGAACCACCTCAGTGGATCCGTTCAACTGATTGGGTTTTTCTCTCTCGTTCCAACCAGTGCACCACAACTGGTCAAAGGCTGTGGTATGTGCGTTCTTGTCTGTGGGAAAGTGAATATAAAAGATCCCTTGCTGCATTAAGAAAATGTCGCGGGTTTCCTCTATTGACTACGAGTCAGAATTACCAAATGTTTGACATCCAATAGCCGATGATTAATAATCAATGTGCTCTAGAGGTGTCGTTAAACAAAACAAACTTCTAACGGAATATTCAAAATTCAATAGCATCAAAATTGCCCCCTCTCCCACCCACCACAACCAATTTCCTTTCCTGGGCCGAGGCACCTGTGCCCATAACAGGCGTGCGCTACATCTTGTTCTGAATGTGCAGGTAAAACCCTATGACTCTATTGGAAATTGTCTGTGATTAATTTATGGGAAACTTAACTGAAAATACAAACTTTTTCCTGAAAGTACAACTTGCAGCAATTCACTGGAATCAGTGTGACATATCAACAATAATTCGTGAAATATCACATTTAGTATTCGATAAAACCACAAGCAGTGTCCATCAGTATATTATTTTGTTTAGAATACATTATACCAGCTGAACAGTATTGTAGTGAATTACACGAACCCAATGTCGGGCCACAAGGTTTTTATAGGTATTTCGGGCCCCTTCCGGTACTTCAATCTTTCACTCCATTACAGTGCCTCAGCAAAAAAAAAAGAAAAAAAAAAAAAAAAAAGTAAATAAATAAATTTAAAAAAAAAGAAAAGAATAAATAAATAAAAATTGACGGGCTCGTAGTACCTGTGGGGCCCCTAGGCTTCAGCGTTGTCAGCCTTGTAGATAATACGGCCCTGCACGAAACTTGGAACAGAATCCCCACACTGACCATCAGTGTAATGACTGTTTCTCCCCTTTGATGATCCATGCATATATATATATATATCTGTGTGTGTGTGTGTGCAACACACACACACACACACACACACCCCGCCGGCCTTTTGGCAGCTTCCTAGCCTAATATATTTTTAATTATGCTGTTCTAAGTCAAATTTTAATATATTTTTCAATTGTTCTTTGAAGTCATTTAATATTTGGTTTTAATAATTTCTCTTAACTAATGGTTACACAGTGATTAATTTTTAAACTGGCCCGATTTGCATGCTTGGCAACGGTCGATTCAACCGATTGTCACATACAATGAAGGTGGCATGCTGCAACAGTGTGACGTCATCTGATCTCTCTCTCTCACACAAACACACACACACACACACACACACACACGATTAGACCATACTGATCGGGGAGATCAAACATCAAAGAAACGGAGCCCATGATTTTGTTTATTCAAATTATTGCATTGACTTTTTAAAATCACCCCTAAAAATGGAGTTAGTATTATTTAGCACAATTAATTTATTAATTTATATCCAAAAGATAATAATTATTGCTAATCGTTGAACAGCGCACTGGCTAGTACTTAATCCATTATGGTGACCCAGACAATCTGTTAGAACTGTCCCTGATACAAGACGCATGAGCTGCTTGAGAAATAGACATTGTTTTAGTTTTGACTTGGGATTGTAGGTCAAAGAAAAAGCCGACATAAAATTGAAAACGTTTTATCATCTAAGCCAAATCACAGTTATTTTCATGTTACTACGTAATATTTGTAAAGTTTGTTTGTTTTATTTAACGACGCCACTAGAGCACATTGATTTTTTATCTTATCATCGGCTATTGGTCGTCAAACATATGGTCATTCTGACACTATTTTTTGTTTTTTTAGAGGAAACCTGCTGGCGCCACATAGGCTACTCTTTTTACGATAGGCAGCAAGGGATCTTTTATTTGCATTTCCCACAGACAGGATAGCACAAACCATGGCCTTTGTTGAACCAGTTATGGATCACTGGTTGGTGCAAGTGGTTTACACCTACCCATTGAGCCTTGCGGAGCACTCACTCAGGGTTTGGAGTCGGTATCTGGATTAAAAATCCCATACCTTGACTGGGATCCGAACCCAGTACCTACCAGCCTGTAGACCGATGGCCTTACCACAACGCCGGTACATAATATTTATTTATATTACTCGTTTTTACTGTGGTGTTCTTTAAAAATTTAACATTTATGAACATTTATCTGCACTTTAATATTGTTAGAAGTTAAAGTGCATTGTTTAATGACACCACTAGAATACATTGATCATAGGCTATTGGATGTCAAACACCATGTTGTCATCAGAGGAAATCCCGCTACATTTTTTTCTAATGCAGCAAGGGATCTTTTTTATGCTCTTTCCCACAGACAGGAAAACACATATGACAGCCTTTGACCAGATGTGGTGCACTAGTTGGAACGAGAAAAAAATCCAATCAGGTGAATGGATACACCGAGGTGGTTCGATCTTGTGACCCAAGATCCGCAAGCGAGCACTCAACTGATGCCTCAAGATATTGAGTTGAAATATTGTGTACTTTTATTGTTAAATTTATTTAGCATTTTTGTATTTACAATTTTGAATCAGTTGCTATTTTAACAATATTTGTCATAATGCCTACAATTTTTACTAAATGTGGCAATCGGCGTGTGTGTGTGTGTGTGTCTGTGAAACCAAGTGAATATTTCCTTTTCTGAACAGATCAGGCTCTTTTAAGGGCCACTAGCAGCTATGGGCAACCTAGGGAGACATCTCAATACCAACTAGGTCCCAGTAACGAGCTACTCTCGGCATACTAAGTTCAAAAATATATATAGCTCCCCATTTCCATTTAGGCGGACCGTTCAAAAATGCGTCAAATTTCCTACATTCAATTATGCTTAATCCTACGGGATATCCCAAATGCCATAGCACCAAAACCACCTCCACCTGCTACCGATTGGACGTGCTACTCTTACACCTGCCAGTGCAGACAGTCCCCTCTCCCACCCACCCCAACCCTTTCCTGTCCTGGATGGAGGAGCCAGCTGAGGCTGGCACCTGTGCCCATGACAGGCGTGCACTAAAACAGATTGCTCTGAATGTGCACGTTAAACCCTATGACCTGACCTAACCTGATTATGAAAGCACTCCGTTTAAAATTTCAGTCAGGTCAAATCATATTTAAATTGCACATTCAGAACAATTTTGGTTCTTATTGACGAACACAATTTGAGACCACTGTCTGCATTTTTATTTTTGGTGAACCCTCTAAATTTGTGCCCAACTGTTAATCTAGTGTACACTTGTTTGGCTGGATTAGACTAAATGTATTGCATATTTCAGTCCATCGCATTTCCCCTTCCCCTCCTACTATTTAACCATTAACACAGGTACCAAGCATTAGCCAGCAGAACAATACTGTTGAATTATGTACTTTACATGAACATGCACGCTCTTTGAACTGAATACACATTACGCAATATGGTTTTATGGCTCTTTGCTGTGTAGCTTTGTACTTGCTTTGGTGGTCTGTATGAAGAGATGGTAAGAACACATGTACGTACACCTGGTTGTGATGCAATACACATGAACATCTGCATACATGGATTTCGAATACGGGGTTGTTGTTTTTTCGTTTGTTTGTTGTTGTTTTTTTATCTGTTCCTTTGATATTGCAAGGACTGTGCGGTCACGAACAAGCTTCATTTTGCCAATCCAATCTTGGAATAGTGGTATAGTCCTCTTACTGCCGGTGCAGGAAGGATGAAGTTGTTTTGTACCTTGCTCGGATGCATTCATTTAAGTCTAGAATCGTGGTCGATCCCCGCCAGTGGGATTATGTCTCGTTCCAGCTACTAAGGCATGGGTATGTACTATCACGGGGGGCGGCATATTTATAAATAATAAAACTGAAGTGAAAATATTTTTATTTTTATTTTTTTGGGGGGGGGGGGTGGGGGAGGGATATAACATATAACAATGACCGCGGGGTGTATGGTGTCAGTTCAATGGCCTGGGAGATGAAAATAAATGTATTTCACGGTCTGAACCTGCTACCCTAAGAAAAGTTTGAATTTCAGGTGTTAAAATGTCACATTTCCGGCCTTCTGAACAGAGTAACTGGAAAAGTGGGAGAATGAGGACTATTATGTCGGTACCTTTTAGGATATTAACATTTATTCCATTGATAGTAATATAACGTTGGATAAAAATGGGACTGACATGGAATTTTACCCAAAATATACCAAATTCTTCTTCGTAGTCTTTTATTATTTAGTTTTGTACGTATTGTAACGCCTGAAGAAAAAGAAGAAAATAAATCAAAATATTATAAACCAGTAAAAGATTTAGCATGGATGAAATACATCTTACGTTTTCCCAAAATAAAATTGTATGGATCAAATTAACAGGGGGACTATACCTGGTCCGCAACAATAACAGCACTAGCACTAGATACAACCTATATCAAAGTTCCTTTTGGAAATCACGCCAACACACATTTACATATTGACAAAGTAGCTCACAGACGAAACGACTCGTGATCGTTGGTCAAATCGGCGGTAAACAGACATGTACATTTATAGAGGATAATAAACAAGTTACCAGTTAATATCAAATTTATGTCCCGAGTGAAATAATAAATAATGATATTGGTACAACTAGTGGAGAATACACATGCAAAATAAACAGCTCCAGATAAAACATGTAACCTAAGTTCCTTTTGCAAATCACGTAAACACATTTATGTAAATAAGCATATCGCAGACCGGCGATCGTTTGTAAAGTTGGCAGTATAAACACACACTGGTGTGCATGTATGGCTACTGGTGAAAGGCATATTTCATTATGGGGTGTTTTCCCAAATCAAATTGAATGGATAAAATTAGCATATAAATATATTTGACATAAAAAACCCCTAAAAAACCCCTAATAGTAATAAATAAAAAAAACGGAATATTTTCCCCAAATCAAATTGTATGGATTAACATTTAACAAAATGTATACATACAAAAAACAACAACAACAACAGTAGAGAGATGTATCTACAACGACTTTCCTAGAAAAAGAAAATATACATATAGCTGTACGTAATACAAACAGCCCCTGTACCGAATTTCTTTTTTGGAAATCACTCCAGCACACATTTATTTAACAAAGCTCGTAAACGACACGTAACCCGCGATCGTTGGTAAAATCGGCGGTAAACGTTTACAGGTAATATTAGTACAATTAGTGAAGGAAAAAGTAATTGGGTGTTAGAGAGAATACATCTGCAACAACAACAGCTCCAGATAAAACCTGTACTCATGTTCCTTTTGGAAATCACGCAAACAAACATTTATTTAACAAAGTTCGTAAACGACATGTAACCCGCGATCATTGTGATCGTTGGTCAAATCGGCGGTACACGTTTACAGGTAATATTGGTACAATTAGTGGAGAAAAAGGTAAATGGGTGATAGAGAGAATACATCTGCAACAACAGCAGCTCCAGATAAAACCTGTACCTATGTTCCTTTTGGAAATCACGGGAACACACATTTATTTAACAAAGCAGCTCGCAGACGAAAGGACCAACAATTGGCGATAGTTGGGATCGTTGGTAGATTTGGCGATGAACATACAATGAAACATAAAGTTTGTTTTATTTAACGACGCCACTAGAGCACATTGATTTTTTATCTTATCATCGGCTATTGGAAGTCAAACATATGGTCATTCTGACAATGATTTTAGAGGAAACCCACTGTCACCACATAGGCTACTCTTTTTACAACAGGCAGCAAGGGATCTTTTATTTGCGCTTCCCACAGGCAGGATAGCACAAACCATGGCCTTTGTTGAACCAGTTATGGATCACTGGTCGGTGCAAGTGGTTTACACCTACCCATTGAGCCTTGCGGAGCACTCACTCAGGGTTTGGAGTCGGTATCTGGACTAAAAATCCCATGCCTCGACTGGGATCCGAACCCAGTACCTACCAGCCTGTAGACCGATGGCCTGCCACGACGCCACCGAGGCCGGTACAATGAAACATAGTTTTGTATGTGTGAGAGAGAGAGAGAGAGAGAGAGAGAGAGAGAGAGAGAGAGAGAGAGAGTGAGAAAGAGAGTGAGAGACAGAGACAGAGAGTGAGAGACAGAGACAGAGAGTGAGAGTGAGAGAGAATTGTAATAACACAAAAATGGAAAGGACCCTGTGCTTAAACAACACCGTACCGCATTTCTTCAATTTGAGGCTGTTGAATTTATTGTATTTAAGACAATCATTACTGCCACATAGGTTTCTCCTTTCGACTGTGAGCAAATAGGTTTGTTACTCGCACTCACAAATAGCATGGTGTACACAATAGCGGAATGGACTATTTGAGGTGTTTTGTGGGTTATATACATGTATCTAGCCTAGTCGTAGAGCGATCAATCGAGCTGTTTTTGGTTCATGTGATTGAGCCTCCTCGGTAGACTCATTTGTATTTCTCATCCCAACCAGTAACCATGCTTGTTATATACTCGCGGAAAAAAGTTCCTGTGCACCAAATAATTGCATATAGAGTTTAATTTACTTGAAATCTGGTCATAAAAAATTCAGTAAATAAACATGTAACCACTTCCTTCCATATCCCAGAAGTGCCCAGTCAATTGCACGAGCTATTCATGCTTTGTGATCATAAGTTGCATTACTAGCATTCTTGGTCACATGCTCCTCTTTGACATCAGTTTTCTTATCATTGGACTCTAAAACTATTGTATGGATTCTCATCACTCAGAAAAATACTTTTGTTGGCATCTGATCATCGTCAGTGTGATGTCACGCCTCCAAGAAAATGAACTTCTTCGAAAGATGGGCATGAATGCAGTTAGAATGGCCCAATTAAGACGATTTAGACGATGACGTTGCGTTAAAACGCATCCGACATAAGGACGTCGTGCATGTAAACCGTTCTTCCGCAGACGATTACGAACAGTTTGCCCTGATTCGGTTATTATGAAGCCCAGGTGTGTTAGCAGCAGTAGCAGTGGCAGTTTGGAATCGATTGCGCAAATGAGTGTTCATGATATAGCGGTCTTGACCACACCTTGTAACACGCGGACGTCCACGATGTGGCAAGTTGTTGGTGCTCGACTAGAACTCCCAACATGCCTTGCAACGTCTTCTGTCGACATGCCAGCATCAAGCATGCCAATCGCCCGTTCGCGTAAATTATTGGGTATTCTTGACATACTAAAAATGCTACAATGTAAAAAACTTTAATTTTTTTACAAATTTTGAAGCATTTTCGTTCACTTGACAACAATGTCAGTAAGACAAGTAAAACAAATTGACTAAATACTACGGGACATGTCGAACCATGCATGCACGTGCAAATTGAATTTCACGTTGTCGACGATTAAAAGTGCAAAAATAATCGATAAAATTCATGAATCCTGATAATACAGCTCAAGGCTAATATTACCTATATAATTTCATTACACAATGAATTCTTTAACACAACAAATACTATATGTACAAATCGGAAGTTTCTTTTTTTGTTCAGTATATATATATATATATATATATATATATATATATATATATATATATATATATATATTGATACATATGCAGGCATCGAAATAAGCATTGTGTCTGGTAACCCATTTACAGGTTACCACAAAATATAGTCTGGTAACCTATAGGTTTCCACAACTATATGAAAGTTAGAATTGAATTCCTGTTACTACTACGCGGTCGTTCTGAAATTGTAATGGTGAGCGTGAACATCGATACAAAATCCGGAAGTAAATTTATCTAGTGGGCGCTGCTTAAACACGGATTGCCAAAATTGCTTTACAATTGCACAAGTGCGCACGAACATCGGTGTAATTTTGTACGAGAAAACAAAACGCGGACATAAATTCATTTAGTGGACGCTGCTTAAACGCGGAGTGACTTGCGCGCGAACATCGATGCAATTCCTGACGAGAAAATGAAACGCACAAGTCCTGAATGCATTGCCTGGTTTACGTTCGGAAACGAAACTAGCATTCGTTGAAAATTTTTATCGAGAACGAAACACCGTTCTCGACTTTTCTAACATGTGGTAACCTCCCGGTAACCTGAACGACCGTTCTCGACTTATTTCGATGCCTGCATATGGTTATATATGATTAAAACTTGTATCTTGTAATTATCCCATACTACCTCCTCACTTTCAGTAGACTCCCCCACCCTGACACACCTGTCATAATAAAGATCTGATGGGGGGGGGGGGAGGGGAGGTGATCCCATCACAATGTTTATCAATCACAGTATGGATTTATTTTAGGGGGTGGGGGGCTAAAAACGAAATATTACAGGGTAGGCTACCACTCACATCTCATACATATATATATATATATATATTGCTGCTAAATAATAATATTATAATTTCAATTAAATAATAAAATAAATAATTTAAAAAAAAACATTTTTTTTTTTTTTTTTTAAATCATAATTATTGTTAATTTGTTGTTATTATAATAATACAGACACACACATACATATGGCAGTTGCTGTCGGTGCTGTTGTTCCAGCTAGCCATGCTGTATGTCTCACACCCACCCACCACCACTTTTTACCAGATTGTGTGAAAATACATGTAGGCGGAAAAACCAAATTAAAATGAATTGATATTACTATAACAGATTGTGCCCCCCCCCACCACCACCCCCTCCTTTCCTTTCAGGTATCATTACTTTTGGTCTACTATTATTTATTAAGATTGATTTTTTTTTTTTAATCTGAATTTTCACACACATAATAATAAAATTGTTTTTTTTTGTTAAATCACAAGGAAGAAAAATAAAGTAAGCTGGTGTATCACTCCCATCCCTGGTCCTCACATAGCCATTTATAGGGACTACAATCCATAGGCCATATTTTTTTATTTTTTTTGGGTGGTGGGGGGGGGGGGGGGGGGGGGGCGAATGGGATCATCAAATACCCACACCTTTAGGTATCTATATTCGCTAGAAAAATATGAGCTTTAAAAAAAAAAAAAAAAAAAAATAATAAATAAAATTGGTCAATGGGTAGATGTAAACCATTTGCACCGACCAGTGATCCATAACTGGTTCAACAAAGGCCATGGTTTGTGCTATCCTGCCTGTGGGAAGCGCAAATAAAAGATCCCTTGCTGCTAATTGGAAGAGTTGCCCATGTAGTGGCGACAGCGGGTTTCCTCTCAAAATCTATGTGGTCCTTAACCATATGTCTGACGCCATATAACCATAATTAAAATGTGTTGAGTGCGTCGTTAAATAAAACCTTTTTTTTTTTTTTTAAATCTTTAGTAAAATCTTTACTCAGGAATCTGTACATTTAAATTCTATTTATTTATAATTCAATTAATTGGAATCTGGATAATAATTACGTTGTGTTTTGTTATTACATTGTTTATTTCATTATATGCAGAGTAATCATTTATAATGCTTAATAGACAGAAGGCCACAAAGGCGCTAGATTAGTACATAATTATGATAATAATAATAATAATTATTATTATTATAAGTCTGTGTCGTCTTAAAAGACGAACAAAGGTTAAAAGCGATAATATGATTGGTCGGTTCCTGAACAGTCATACCTGGGATTTGATTGGCTTAGAGATAACAACAGGAAAAAACGCGCCATTTGCAGTTTGCCAAAATAAATTTAATAATAAATAATGACAAAAAATTGTGTATTTTGCACTATGAATTGGATTTGAGATCATTTTGATTGAGCAGAAAAAATCACAGTTTATTACCGAATACTTGGCTATGGCGGAAAATGAAGAACTTCTGTCAAGTTTCGGATGTCCTACTATTTTCGTCACGTTTAGAAGGGAAAAAAGGTAAACATGATTTTACTATTTTCTTACTTATTCTAGACACCTTTAATATATAAGTTGACATCTTTAACTGTATTTATTCTAATATTGTGTGATGTTTGATGACAATTGAACGAATGTAACGTGTTCTACATGATGCAACATTGGGTCATGACAAAGAAAATTTCCAAAATGGCAGATCAAGGCATATTTTTCGGGGGCAATTTAAATACACATAGATCACGTTGACATCATAAATAATACATTTAAATGCAAAATAAATATTTTAAGATGCCAAATTGATGCATTTATTACAGAAAAAAAATTGTTATTTCACCGATGGGTACAGATTTTTACAACGATAGTAATGCTTTTTTGGGGCGATTTAGGTCACATGACCAGTTTCACGTACTCTGATAGGTCAGCAGTCTTTGTTTACAAATTAATTTAGTTTTAATTTGTTTAATTTATTTAAAGTATCACAAGTAGCAGTCATTTTTCATTTTACTTAGTAATATATATTGTAGTTCGCCCCCAGTCAGTTCACCCCCAACTATTAGAGGGTTCGCCCCTTCCCCTAATATTATGATAGGTAATAAAAATGAGTTTGGCTTAGGTAATTGGTTGTTTGGCAAGTCTTCCTTATTTTGTTTTATAATTTTAAGCAACATAATGTGTACCGGTATATTTCATAATCCTTTCTGGTGATCAGGCTTGGGATCACAACGTCATGCATTCATATTTTTTTCGTACATACAAAATTAATTATTTGAAAGTAAAATTTGGTTTGGGCTACAATAAACCTCAATTGTTTAGGGTACCAGACGTTTCCCCCCCAAGCCAGTTCGCCCCCAAATCGGATGTCAGTTCGCCCTCGCGTGCTTAACCAGTTCGCCCCCACAAAGGTACCAGTTCACCCCTATAAAGATTTATATGTATTAATTAATTAATTAAACTGGTGATTATGTCAAATGTGCCCGGATTGACTCAGGATCCAACCAAATCGTGGAAAGACGACAATTCCTCCCCTCTAAGAAAAGAAACACACACACACACACACACGATTTAACATGCCTCTAAAGAAACAATACAGTAATTGTTTAAAAGTAACAAATAATTGGGATTTGGGGGCAAACTGACAAATAGTTGGGGGCGAACAAGCAAACAGTTGAGGGGGCGAACTGGTACATGCCCAAACAAAAATTGCAAGCTTAATAAATAGCTGGTAACAACCTTGCGGCAAGGTAGTAACTACCGCGTTTCGAGCTAGTATTTGAAACCTTTTTACAACCTTGCCGCAAGCTTACGACGAGCTTCTTGCAACCTTGCGATGAGCTTCTTGCAACCTTGCCGCAAGCTTGTTGCATGCTTGCGACGAGCTTCCTGAAAGCTTATTCAGTTTAAGCTAGTATTTGGAACCTTTTTACAACCTTGCCGCAAGCTTGCGACGAGCTTCCCGCAAGCTTATTCAGTTTAAGCTAGTATTTGGAACCTTTTTACAACCTTGCCGCAAGCTTGCGACGAGCTTCCCGCAAGCTTGCGACGAGCTTCCCGCAAGCTTGTTTAGTTTAAGCTAGTATTTGGAACCTTTTTACAACCTTGCTGCAAGCTTGCTACGAGCTTCCCCGCATGCTTGCGATGAGCTTCCCGCAAGCTTGCGACGAGCTTCCTGCAAGCTTGCGACGAGCTTCCCGCAAGCTTGCGACGATCTACCTACAAGCTTGCATCAGTGGCAGCCATCTTGCATCTTGTATAATTCTTTAAAAAAACAACAATGGTTTTAAAGTGAAAAACATGAACAGTTAAAACAAAAAAATAGGTGCTACATGTTGTCAGATACTTAGGATACAAAATTAGTTTACCTGTCTGATAGACATGTTCCATTTATGTGGGATAGTCTTGACTAAACTAACATGCTAAAAAGCTCCTGGTCCTATATTCTTCTTTTTCTTCTTGTTTTATGTTATATTCCTCCACTATCTGGAGATCCACACTGGTGTAAAGTCATTTGTTTGTTTCTTCTTGTTTTCTTTTTTCTCCTGTTCCACCAAGCAGGATTCAACCAAACTTGGTCCAAATGATCCTCTTATAGACCTGACCAAGTGTTGTTATTTTTCAGGCCAATAAAAATTCCAAGATGGCCGCCCTGGCCTCTGAATAACTGAGACATTTTTAACTTTTACTCAAGTTCCACCATGCAAATTTAAACCATATGTATTCCTAATGATCCTCTCATGGCCCTGACCAAGTTTGTTATTTTTCAGGCAGATTTAAAATCAAGATAGCTGCCCTGCCCTCTGATTGACAGAGACATTTTTTTGCTTCTTTTCAAGGTCCACCAGGTAGGTTTCAATCAAACTTAGTCCAAATGATTCTCCCATGACTTACTAAGTGTTGTTATTTTTGTGGCCGATTCAAAATCCAAGATGGCCACCCTGGCCTCTGATTGGCTAAGACATTTTCAACATCTTCTCAAATTCCACCAGACTAATTTCAACCAAACATGGCCCATGTCATCCTCTCATGGCCATGCATATGTTATTATTTTTGGGGCCAATTGAAAATCCAATTATTACAAGATGATTCTGTTTTAACCATATTGTATTATCATTCGTATGTATTAATATTAATTTTGTTTTAATTATTATTGTAAATACTATCTAAATCTGTAACATGTATGTTTGGTTGTTTAGCCACTGTTCCCACTGAATTTGATAAATCATATGAGAAGTTATGAATTAAAACAAAATAACCATGAAAATTATTTGGACTTAGCTTTTTCTCCACAAGTGTAGACATGCTTTCACAGTTGAAGATATACATGCAGCAAGCTTACAAAAATGAAAACATGCTTGCGAGAAGCTTGCACAGTTGAAGATATGCATGCAGCAAGCTTGCAAAATGAAAACATGCTTGCGGGAAGCTTGCACAGTTGAAGATATGCTTGCAGCAAGCTAGCAAAAATGAAAACATGCTTGCGGGAAGCTTGCACAGTTGAAGATATGCATAAAACATGCATGCGGCAAGCTTGCAGAAATACTGACTACCTTACGCGAGCTAAATGTTAGCTTGCAAATAGCTTGCATTGCTTGTACTACCTTGTAACAATCTTGTAACTACCTAGCCGCAAGCATGCATTTTTGTTTGGGTGGGGTGAACAGGTCAAACTGGGGGCAAAACGTCATGGATTCATTGTCTATACAAAAAGTAAGTTTGTTTTGTTTAAAGACACCACTAGAGCACATTGATTTATTAATCATTGGCTATTGGATGTCAAACAGGTAATTTTGACATATACTTTCTGAGAGGGAACCTGCTAAAAATGAATTAGTAGCAATGTATTTTTATCTATGCACCATCCCATAACAGGATAGCACTTACCAAGATGAAATACCATAAGAAATCGTGCAACAATTGCCGATCGATGCATACTTATTGTTTGCTGAGAATATATATAAAATTAAAATATTTATACCATTATATTTTGTGTTACTTGTTTACTCTCAGTTCACTTCACCCCCAACTGTCGGTATGGATGCCCCCAAATATTTACAACACATCTTTGGTTGCATTTTGTATTTATATTATAAAAATTGTTTCATATTACTTTGACTGGGGTGTGGTATCAAGCCTTTTCGCCCCATGCCAGTTAATTTCTTTTTAAAACACTTGTCTTCTCTTTTGAAAAAAACTATAAAACTCAGGAAACTTCTTGGATAGGATATTGACATACCTTTGGGGATGGATTGGTTTGCATGAGGATGAAATGGACATTTACTTTGATTACAAGAAACACAAGTTATATATATATATTTTTCTTTTTCTCAGAAAAATCATCAGCACATTCTGGTCATCATATTATGGAAATATTTGTGACTGGTATGTATTTAGCAAACAATAATCTTGTTTTAAGATGCATGACTTGATGCGTAAGAGGTGGTCGTTCAATGTCACAAGCCATTATACATAATTATTCAAAAATGTTCGATTATACCAGAATTTTTTTTCAATTCTTCCTTGTCTGCCCATATTATTGAGTGAGCAAACTAATACATGAAGACAAATGCATGTATTTGTTTTTTTTAATTTCATTATTTCCCTCCCAGTCCAACACCCTTTATCTTTTCGTAATAGTTTATATTTTGTAGCCTGAACATTGGTACAGATTCTTTAGATTCAAATATATATCATGTATTTTATTTTTTGATTTCTTCATAATTAAAATTAAAGGTCAACATTGAATATTTCAAAGTCTGTTTTATCCTTGAGATTTGATTGATACCAGGTAAAAAAGTAAACTTGAAAATTTAACTGAAAATTAGTTTGTTTTCTCTTGAAGTTTTGATTCCCCACACCTGAAACTTGGTAGGCTATGATTCTCTAGGGTAGTCTTTTTAAAACTAACAGAAAGAACTAAATGTTTACATTAATAATAAACAATAGCTAATTACATAGCAGATCTATCCAGACTACATTTGTTTTTCAGAATCCCATCTGAATGTTGGATGACATATACTCTTCAAAAGAAGAAACGCAAAACCACATTGTCGTAACATTTGGAGAATTGATTTAATTATTGAATGGTGAGTCCGATAATTACCAAATGTTGCAGGATTGTTCACAATTCACTCTAGTCCATTGTGAGTAAGTGATAGGACACACCACCAAGGTCAAGGTCATCTGGAGTCAATACCGGGTGTGGCCTCCACATGTGTTGACAACTGCCTGGCACCGCCTGCCCATTGAAGCAACCAGAGTACGGATGACGTCCCGGGGGATGGTGGCCCACTCGGCCTGCAAGGCTGCTGCCAGCTCGGGCAGGGTCTGGGGCTGTGGTTGTCGCTGTCGGTCCAACTCGTCCCATAGATGCTCAATTGGGTTCAAATCCGGTGATATTGATGGCCAAGGAAGGACATTAATGTTGTTGTTCTGTAGGAAAGCCGTTGTGAGACGTGCTGTGTGAGGCCTGGCGTTGTCATGTTGGAACACTGCGTTGGCGTTGGCCATAACTGGAACGATGTGTGGCCGGAGGATCTGGTCAATGTAGCCCTGTGCATTCAGGTTGCCCTGCACGTGGACCAGGTCAGTTCTGCCAGTGTGTGAGATGGCTGCCCACACCATGACACTACCCCCGCCGAATCTGTCCACTTCCTGCACGCAGTTTGCTGCATAACGTTCACCACGACGCCTATACACGCGACATCTTCCATCATGACGTCGGAGCAGAAATCGGGACTCGTCACTGAACCACACCGGTCTCCATCGCAGTTGAGGCCATTGTCGATGAATCTGGCACCACTGCAGTCGGAGTCGACGGTGTTGTGGTGTTAAGATGACACCTCGAACTGGACGTCTGGCACGAATTCCTACCTCACGTAGGCGGTTCCGTACGGTCTGGTCGGATATCCTGTGCAAACCTGGTATTGCTGCGGCTGTGGAGGTGGCAGTAGTCAATCGTTCCCGAAGGTGGCGTACCCGGATGTAGCGGTCCTGCCCGGGGGTAGTGACCCGTGGTCGACCGGATCTAGGGAGGTCACGTGTTGATCCATGTTGCTGGTAACGGTCCCACAGTCTGGAGATGGTGCTTGGGGACACATGGAATGCCCTGGCAACGGCCGTTCTGGATTCGCCTGCGTCTAGTCGGCCGATGGCATTGTTTCTCTGCGGTTCACTGAGACGTGGCATGTCCTGGATTGTCAACTGTCGGCCAGATACAGAGGCCAGGCAAGCGAACACCCTGCACTTTTATACTGTCGGTGTTCATGTTGCACGTGCAGACAACGCACGTGCAGTGGTGACATGGTTTGCACGTGGCTGCGTTTTTGCGAATATTCACATTTTGGAACTTTATTGTACAGTAGCTGCGTTTTATCGAATGTAACCGTGGGAATGTGTTTGGGACATGCAATGACCTTATATTCACAAAGCATGAACCGGTAGGAAACATAAAATCGGAGTTATAACCCATTTGTACCCTTTTGCGTTTCTTTTTTTGAAGAGTATATATCAAGATGACACTGAACAGGACATAACTGAGGAAAATGGATGTGAGAGAATCCAATCTAACAGTTGGAAATAAATATATATATTATTTATAAAATATTTGTTTGCATATACTGTTCAGATATATTAGTGAGTCAGAATGAAACATCACTTTGTTTGTTAAGACTATTGTGCTTCAATGTTTATGTTTTGTGGACAGCTAGTTTACAGATAGGGTGTGTAAGCGGTGGCATTAATACAGCAATTGCCCGAGAATATTGAAATTTGGCCTCCAAGGACAGATTGCTGCCTATTTTCATTTGTTTAATGATTAGTTCATCACTGACTACTGGTTGTAAAAAATTAAATTGATAATTAATTCTGACCCATAGTCTTCAGAGGAAGCTCTCTACATGTTTCAAAAGCAGCAAGTCATCTTTTATATGATCTTTCCTTGGACAGGACAGAACATACCACTGTCTTTGATAGATATTCACTTATACAGCAGTATCTCTCAAATATCAGTGAATCACTTGTATTTCACTTATACAGTAATGTTATGTAAATATCGGTGAATCACTTATACTTCACTTATACTTCATTTATTCAGTGTTTTTTATAAAATATCAGTGAATCACATATACTTCACTTATACAGCAGTTTCTGTTAAATATTAGTGAATCGCTTATACTTCACTTATATTTCACCTCCATGTATACTTCACTTATACAGCAGTTTCTGTTAAGTATTAGTGAATCGCTTATACTTCACTTATATTTCACCTATACTTCACTTACACAACAGTTTCTGTTAAATATTGGTGAATCACTTATACCTCACTTATATTTCACTTATACAGCAGTTTCTGTTACACTTATACTTCACTTATAAGTCACTTATATATATCTAACACTTCTGTTAAATATAAGCAAATGACTTGCACTTTACTTATATATATGGTTAACACTTCACCTATATGTCACATATACTTTGTATAAGTGATACCTCATTTGCATACAAAATCCTAATCGTTTACTTATAAGTCACCTATACTTGAAAAGTATTAACGACTTAAAATATAAGTCATTTCAGTAAGGGATGACAGTTTACACAAATCAGCAAAACCTTTCTGTCATGGAACATCGTGCTCTCACCAAACTACGCAAAAACTGCAAAATTGTTATAAAACCTGCAGATAAAGGGTCAGCCACTGTCATTCTATCAAGGGAGAACTATATTCGGGAAGCCCATCGACAGCTTAATAATTCAAAGTACTACAAAAAATTAGACAAAGCTATTTGGCCTGAAAATTGTAAAAAGTTCAATGCAATTATTCACTGTCTAAAAGATCAGGGACATATAAATAAAAAAACAAGTAAAATATTTAGAAGCCAGGTCACAATCACAAACCCGGAAATTTTATTTACTTCCAAAAATCCACAAGCCAGTCGATACATGGACCGATATTAACACACCACCCGGTCGTCCAATCATTTCAGACTGTGGATCAGAATCGTACAATATTTCAGAATACAAAGACTTTCGCTTAAAACCAATTGCAAATAGACATGAAAGTTTTGTGAAAAACACTGAAGATCTTCTATCAAAATTATCAAAAACCAAAATCCCAAAGGATTCATTCTTGGTTACCCTTGATATTGACTCCATGTACACCAAAATAGGTATTGATGCGGGCATTGATTCAGTTAAGAGAGCATTCGATAAGTACCCAGATCCAAACAGACCAGATACGAACATTATTGAGCTGTTAGAATTAAGCCTAAAAGGAAATGATTTTGAGTTTGATGGAGAAATGTATCAGCAAGTGTGTGGTTGTGCTATGGGCAAACGTTTTAGTCCAAACTTTGCATCTATCTATGTCGCCGAATGGGAAGAGGCTGCTTTAAAGAAATCGAGTAAAACACCTCTTTTGTACCTCAGATATCTCAACGATATACTTATGATTTGGCCACATTCTAAACAAGAATTTTGGAACTTTTTTGAGCTATTAAATCAACAGGATGACAATATCATAGCAGATAAATCAGTTCACTTTTTGGATGTAACAATTTATAAAGGTACACTGTTTAAAACATCAGGTTACCTAGACTACAAAGTGTTTTTCAAACCCACAGACACACACCAACTTCTCCACTGCAAGTCTTTTCCCTCACGCCACACCTTTAAAGGCATTGTTAAATCTCAGATTATTAGATTTCACAGAAATTCGAGTAACAAACAGAATTTCAATGAGGCTTGTTCACTTTTATTTAATGCTTTAAAACCTAGGGGATATTCAAAACGTTTTTTAAGAAAAATTAAATCTGAAACTGTTCGAGAATTAGAAAATCCCTTTAGTGCAACTGAAGACTATAAACCATACAAACTCCAGCATAACCAATCACCTCAAATAAGCACTGGCTCCTCTACTACTTGTGCCAAAACCAGGTGTAGACTTCACAACTTACTTAAAACGCAGTCGACTTTCAAAAGTCAACAGACCAAAATTGAATATCAAATTTGGACAGACATGAACTGTGATTCGAAAAATGTAGTATATCTAATCACCTGTAATTTATGTAAAAAAACAGTACGTAGGACAAACGCAAAACCAACTGAGAATTAGAGCAGTTTGTCACAAGTATGATATTCGGCATGAAGTTGACACCCCTGTCGCCAATCACTTCAATCTACCTGACCATTTGTTAGATGAAAATTTTGAAATAATTCCAATTGAACAACCCCTGATACTTGGTTCAAAAGACGAAACAGACCTCTTGAGGCCTTCTGGATTCGTACATTACAGACAAAACAGCCGTTTGGAATCAACATTGAATCTGGTAAAGCTGTAAAAAGAGATAAAATAATTTTTCCAATAATTTACAGTCGATGTAGCGTTGATATTAGTAAACTTATGAAGGAGGAGTTTTTAAATCTGCAAACTTTTATGAAAAACCCTATTACAGCACGTCCGGTTATTGCATATAGAAAAAATCCAAGTCTCAAGGTATCCACCCGACTACACGCTGCTTAAGCCTCTAAGCCAGTCCATTTTTCAGTGGTTGGTTTGTTGTTATCCCTTTCCTAACACTTTTTTAAAAACAAATACATCGTATCCGGCTGTAAACAAAACATAGTACTAGCCAAATAAATTTAAAACAAGACTGACTGAAAAACAAGTTATATTTTGTATATCACAACGGTCAATTTAAAATCAATTTCGAATCCCTGGGGCAAAATTAGAAAATAACAATTTTTTAGTTTTTAAAAAATTCCTGAGCCAGTGCGTTCATTCATTCTTAAATACACACACATACAGACACACATACTTAAATACACACACATACAGACACACATACATAAATACATATACACAAACATACACACATACACACACACACACACATACACACACACACACACACACACACACATACATACATAGATACACACATACATAATCCCGATAGCATGCTAATATTTAAGGGAAGGTACATTGTACCATATTGTTTAATTCAAAATGACCCATGTATACACTATAAAATAAATGGCACACATATTTTATTTTATCTGTTATCTAGTGGTGTAAAACATAATTTCTGTTATGCTATTATTAACTGAATAAATAATTTAAAAATATATATATTTTTAAGACAATGTTTAAGAGTAAGACAACATGGCTAATGTGTAGTGGGTGAGTGGTGCTATAGTCCTATCCCATTGATCTACCAATGGTATGCAGTTACAAAATTAGTTCCGGGGAAAATGTCCAAAGGTGCCGAGTTGTAACGGTTGAATATTTGGTACTCTTAGCGATTAACAGCAAGGGATCTTTATATGCACCATCATATAGACAGGATAATACATACCATGACAGTTGCGGAGCACTGACTGGAATGACAAATAGCCCAGTGGGTCCACAAACCTATTTTCTGATAGTCGAAAGGAGAAGCTTACGTGGCAGTAATGATCATCTTAAATACAACAAACTTAACAGCCTCAAATTGAAGAAATGAGGTGCAGTGTCGTTAAGCACATGTTCCTTTCCATTTTTGTGTTATTACAATTCAAGTCTGTAAACTTATTACAATTCAAGGCAGCTCTGGTTATTACAAATCAGGCCAGTTTTTATTACAATTCAAGGCAGGTATTACAATTCAGGAAATTTATTACAATTCAGGGCACTACAGGGATACCAGTTGTATTTTCACTTGGGTTGTATAACAGCAACACGAGGCGGTGGTCAGGGCCATTAATTGAAACTTTGTGTGGTCGACCTATTTTGATTTTTTACACGTTACTAGTCAGTTGAGAGCACTCCCTAAAATTAGTAGTCACATGACCCTCTCGATAGACTTGTATTTTTCACAGAATATATTCTGACATAGAAATTGTATTGACCTGCATGGGGTAATTAATGGTGGTGTATAACCTTAAACATTATTATATATATATTAACTCCTAAACTTTAAAAATAGCTGCCATTTTAAAGATAGATGCTGAAGGAATCAACATGGACACTGCCCTGCGCTGAGTTGAGTGGGAAACCTGTTGAATTTCCCTCGTGAAAGGGATTGGGGAATAGAGTTAGTATATAGTTAACAATGTTTAAAGGCATATTGTCACAGACCACTGACCTATTTACTGGACTATCAAAGTATTACCTGAACAAATATAATTTAATTTGTCCCTAAATGTACTTTATTCAGCCATCTTCATAATCACCATACTCCATTTATTAATAATATTTTGTAAAAATAATCGAATTATGGCAATGGTCCATAATTCAAAAACTAAAATTGCCAAGAGGGATGACATGGATTTTACTCCATCATGGTTCAGTTAAGATGATGCGATAGCTAGATTTGGTTTCCAACAATTAATGTAATTTTTATTTATTATCAATTTTTAGAGAAATAAGGTCCTTAAATCTGTGACAGTATGCCTTTAATGTGTTAAACTATATCTGTAATCCCACATAAAAGTTATGGCTTTGAAGATAATATTTATGAAGAAAATACAAAAAATATTATTTTCTTCAAATTTGAATCCACTTGACCTTTAATGACCTCTGGTGACCCCCTTCCCCAACCACTATTCAAAGCTGACCTCCACTGGATTATGATGCAGCACATCATCCTACATGAAATAATTATTGTGGTTTCTTTGACTCTCTCGGGTAGAACGAAATCCTTAAAATGTGGACTCTAGACTAACATGTTGTATGGGTTAATCTTGCACCTGTGGTATTAGAATTGAGGAATTTTGTGTTGATTACATACCTACCGTTTGTACACACCGCCCATCACTACTACTGACTGAATGGTTTAGAGAGATCTTTGGATTGGTCCTTTCGAGGCAGGCGACTACCCCGGCGATAGAGGTCCAACTTGATCACATAAAGGAAATAAAAGTTGTAACATGGTTTCTGTAGGTGAATCTGCGGAAGGACCTTTACTGAGACTGCAAGACACACTGATTGTCAGCTCACACTGCTCTATGCTGTCGAGTGAGATTACCGATCTCTTTTCCGAATTCTTTCTGCAGGGTGCCTGATGCTTCATTGGGTTTCCGGAGGAGTTTTTTGCCACTGTTTTTCGTTATAGCGATGGCCGTGCTAACCACAATATAGCCATCACTCAGCTCTGGGAGTCAATGAAGAGCAAATCAAGCTGTGTGAATTTATGTAAATTGCAGGACACATTGGGCATCGATACAGTGAACACATGTTACAACCTTCAGGTCATTTCAACTGAGAGTCGGCTGAACAGCAAGTAAGGATCGAAGGGATCACTGACACACTTGGCTCATCCAAGGCTTAACCTTCCCTTGGTGGCCTGAAGTGCATACAGCACACACATCCAATGCATGATGGTCACAAATGCAGATCACCCAGTCTCCCTCTTGCCTAGTGGACAAAGTACATTGAGGAAGCATTATTACGCCATCGGCACATTACAAGCAACGATGATGGAAGGGAAAGACTTGTCGAGAAGGAGGGTCAGTCACGCCTATCCTCGACACCTGTCAGTGGGGAAACCTTACAACATAAAATCATACTCATTGAAAATCCCACGTCTGTTTAGACAAGATCTCCTGCTGAACTTACTAAGTGGACAAACAAAAACCTAACAAGGACTTTCTCAATAACAATGAGTTATGTTATGACGCGAGAATACCTCAGCACTGAATATCGCACCCATGGTATAAGGGATGCCAACTGATGACTGGTCAAAACTTCAGGTCCTCTCCCATGGTGGGCGTCAGGCCTTTGTACTGGCACAGGACTATCCAAGCATCCAAAGAATCATGCACATTGTTTGGGAATGTAGCCCATTGGGTGGTAAACTTCAGCTAAAGCTAAATACTGGTGTGAGCAGACAAATACCATGAATGAAAGTTGAAAATAACTTCATATTCAAAGTAATAGCGAGCGCTTATGACAAGGTGAAATAACCTAAACAGACTGAGTCCCATATGTAAGGCACAGAAAATTTTGTCGGCGTAAATGGGCGACAAATGCAGAAAAAGGCTAATTAATCTTATTTCCGTAAATATTTTATGATCGGGATCGTGTTGATATATTTTTAGAAAATGCATTCAATGCATTACCGTGCAATGATTTGTTTTAAATAGGATTTTTGCCAGAAAAAACATGGCGGATTTGCATATGCATTGTGGGTGACACGAATTTTTTTATATATAAATCTAATCAGTTGATTCATAAATACATAAATACATGAACTGTATAAGTATGCTTTGTCACGTATTGTGGTCTATTAATATATGAACAAACAAATTAATATGACAAACAAACGAACATTTACGGAATGTTTCTACATAATTCGTAAAACATTTTAGTTGACAATATTTTAAAACAAATACTAATGCAAATAGTACACAGCCTAAATCATGTCAATGTTTCTTCTCTAAAAAATTAATTTTACACAAGGAATCTGACAATATTTTTTACCTTATCGACTGACTTCCTTTTTAGTAAGTATTTAATATTTGAAAAATATGATATTTACACCTCAGACGTACGATGTAACTAATACGGGAGATTCGGGTAATTGCAGACACTCTGGCTTCCGCTGTGTTTGTCACAATGGAAACAGAACACTACAGGATAACACCTACCTAAAATTTCAATGAACTTGATTGGCTGTTTTTCCTGTCACTATATATCACAATCAGCCATTGGGTACCGTAAATTATAATAAGGTACGAATGGTAAGAGAATGCGGACATGGTCAATGGATACAATTTTCTTTTAATTTACAGCATTTTAAACATTTATTATGTTACAAAATATAAATAATTAAACTAGTAAATATCTAAAATTATCTTTTATCATCTTCTGAAGAAATAAACTGAGTAAAACAGTAATTATTTGCAATTAGGTTAAAGTTATTTTCCGAACCCAAGTTTTTGTCTCTTGTGCCATTCAAACCGCATTGATCTAAATATTGCTATTTTAAACACAATTGAAATGAAATGAAATGGGTTTATTATTATATAAAACAAATATTTATTTAGAATAGATCATCCCTGCGGTGACCTTATTATGTTGTCCACAATTAAACTACTGCGGTTTATGTAGTCGTTCAACTGCGGACAAGTTTATTCTGTTAATTTTATCAAACAATTATTACTGTTAATACGATTGTTTTTGGGTTTTTAAAATTAAGTATATGTATCATCTCATATCTCCAAAACATATTTATATCCATAGAGGTATGGTACAACGCCTTTCCAGAGGTCGGTGAGTGGGGGCTTTGCCTTGAAATTTTGACAGTGGCCAGCAGTTGGCATATGTGTTACATGTAAGGGGGTGTTACTAATTACGTAACGCTCTAGGGGTAGAGGAAGAGGGTACTGTGTTCGATTTACTTAACATTTTTCAAGACTATATGTTATTTTTATTCATTATTTAGACCTAAAAAGGTGTTTTTTGGAAATGCGTGGTCAGTCTGGGATTGATCCCCATCAGCGGGTATACAAAAAGACCATTATCCTGTCTGTGGGATGGTACATATAAACGATCCCTTGCTGTAAAAAAAAAATGTAGCGGGTATCCAAGGCGCGTGTGCAGGGATTTCAGTGTGGTTGGGGTTATAGACTGTGTTGAGCGAAGTTTATATGGGGCCATGCTCCACCAAAAATACATTTCAAATTTTTTTTTAAGCTTGGGCAAGTAAGGGTTTCGACCTCCAATACCCTCCCCCTGCACATGCACCAGATTCCTCTCTAAGATTATGTCAAAATTACCAAATGTTAGACATCCAACAGCAGATGGAAGGAAGAATAGGATATGTTTTATTTAACGACGCACTCAACACATTTTATTTACGGTTGTATGGGGTCGGATGATTATTAAATCAATATGCTTTATCTTTGATGTCGTTAAACAACCCCCACCCTCCTCCCAACTTTACCCTTTCCAAACGAAATAATATTTAATTGAATTTGTCGATTTTAACACGTAAAATTAAGAAGTGAAAACGTTAATTGTCTACTTTAGTATATTTTATTTTAAAAATATATGATTAATGTGTTACTAGTATACAAACTAAACTTTGAAAGTTCTACTAACACTAGGAAGGTATGACTGTCGATAATACGTTGTCAAGATCAAACCAGTTTTAACGAAAGACTCTAGTACCGCATCCTCAACCGAACATTCTTTATACAGCGCAAGATTTCTCTTTTAATTTTTTGAGACGAACCCTACAATTTGAAATCAGCAAATGCACGTGTTAACTGAAACTGACAACAGGCTGTCGTTTGTGCTTTGCCGAGCTATGGCGGCACAGGCGACGAATCAAGTCTATACGTTTGACGATATCCGTTCATAGCGAACACACACAACTTTTTTAAAAGTGCATTTGAGTTTGTACATGATGTTATAATATGGTAACCAGATAATGTAACTTTAACGCTTCTTTGACCTGTCCTTGTAATTTCCTCAACTAAAATGGTGGCAGCTGTCAAAATAAGACAATGCACTCCGGCAATTCTGAAGAAAAAATAAAATACCAAGTGCCAGAAAACTGGCTAAGTATAAGTAAGATGAATCATTGCCGTATACTGTAGTTACTTTGTCTATTACTAAAACGTCTATCAAAAACATCACTAACAATATAGCGAACAAGGTTTAGTCCGTCCCATTCTCCTACAAAATTGTTTTATTTATTTTTTATATAAATAATTTCAGTTGCTTACACGTAAAAAGAAAAATAGAATTGTTTTGTAAATAACTTTTTTGTTTTTATTATTTGTATGTGCAATTTAGAAATTAATAGGCTCATAAATAAATAACTTTAGTAGATTCCACAGTGTGACAAAAAAAAAAGGCATATAAAGTTTAGCGTTTTGCTATTTTAGTCAGATATGCACATTGCAAATTACTTGGCGATTCTAGACTATTTTTCACTGACATACAGCTAGTACCACAATACACAATACAATGAATTAAAACTAATAGTAATTTACCTACGTGTGGCCATTACATGTATACATGTATACGGCACCGTTCAACAATTACGTAATGCTTTTAAGTCCGAACGATGTTTAAAACGTTTGTTTTGTTTAACGACACCACTAGAGCACATTGATTTATTAATCATCGGCTATTGGATGTCAAACATTTGGTAATGTTGACATATAGTCTCAGAGAGAAAACCCGTTATATTTTTCGATTAGTAGCAAGGGATCTTTTATATGCATCACGGCCTTTGATACGCCAGTTGTGGTGCACGGGCTGGAACGAGAAATAGCCCAATATGTTGTTAACAATTATCAATTTGTTTTCCTCACATTTTGATAAGATAGGAATCGTGAAAAAAACAATTACAATGACAGATTCCACATACCAGAGTGTAACCATGTCACTTACATCCAGGCCGTAGCTACCGGGGGAGGGGGAGATAAACTAATCCGGTAAAAATAAGAACAACTTAAAGAAAATCCTATTCTTAACAGTTTGAGTTGTAGGTATGCGCAGAATTCACCTGCCCTATCAACAACTACGATAAATGACTCACCTACCTTTAATTACCATTAAGATTCCCCCCACATTTTGTCCAGACAGAAATCTTGAAAAATCTATTATGACACCGATTTCACATACTAAATTATAACCATGTCACCTATATCAACTTCGGTAAGATCTCTTGGAGAATAAGCCTGTTATTTTTCGTCCACTGTCAATTTTCTTCTTTTTTGTTGTTCATTTTTTTTTTAATGGAATATGTATCAACAAGCTTTCACATACTAAATTGTAACCATGTCACCTATGTCGACTTCGCTGAGATCTCTTCGAGAAAAAGCCTGTAATTTTTCGATGACTGCTATTTTTCTTCTTTCATTTTTTCATGGAATACTTATCAAGAGGGATGTAAACCTTAAAACAATGTGACATAATTAATATACTATATATAACTCGATGGAACGAGTCATGTGCATACATATATATTGACTTTAATAGTACATACAATACAGCATGCACACATGACTCATTCCATCGAGTGGTACTAACTAATCACCCACCAGGGACTGAACGCCCGTGGGCACACACGCACGTGCACACAACCCCCGCCCCCCCCCACACACACACACATATTTATACAGCACATTTAATTTATCTCACTTGCGCTCGCTTTTAGGTTTCACCTACATGTAAATATTAAACTGATATGGTATCAGTATGTTGATCTATGGCCCTTTTCATCAGGGAACATTGTTCTCGTACTATGGTATTTACTACAAGTTATTTATTTCTGAGCCGATTGGTTTCTAAATTGCATACAAAAACAGTTGTTTTGTTATTTCCCAAACATGTTTAGTTTATTTTTCTTACTTCAAATCAAACTGAAATTATATACAAAAAAACAAAATTTAATACAAAAAACAATGTTCATGGAGGCTGGGAAGGACTAGGTTGTAACAATATCCGTCAAATACATGTATGTATATATATATATATATACAGTAGAATCTCGTTGGCTCGACCTCGGAAGGGTGGAACACACCGCGACGCTCGAACCAAGAACGAAGTCCCGAGATTTTGGTTCGGTAAACCATTATTCCAACTGCTGATGGATCGAACATGTCCAGGGTCTTCCCTCGAACCAAATTATCGGTCCCGTCAGTGTAATTAGTTATATTTCTCTCGAACCGCTGATGCGTAAGGTATCAAAAAACATGCAGCTGAAAAAATGGTCCACGAGACGAATAATTGCTGCGCATGCGCAGCTGGTTATTACAACCTTCTGACTGATTATGTAGGCGGAACGAACTATAGATGAATCGGGGAATCGTAACAGTAGCCATGCAATCTTTTCTTTACCACACTTGCCGCGTTGTTCGTTAAGAGGCTATGTGCAGTGATCTTTCAAGTACAGCTAGTATTACAGTAACTGTTAGATTAATTAACTTGTATCGTAATGCCAATCAAACAATTAAAACACGCCTGGGCCTCGGCTTAGAGATTAACTTTGAACATATCGCAAGCAGACCGTTTGTAGACTTACGGGCATCGGCACCCTGTTTTAATCGATTGAACTAATGGGTGACTTAATCAACTGTAATCACTTCAGCGCACACAGGGGCCTCAGCTTCACTCAATAATTTCTAATAAATATTTTCACTCAAACATTTTTCTATATAAAACCTTGATGAAGTGTTAAAGTTTGCATTTACCAATCACTCGCATTTTACTTCTCGATGAAGACGGACGTCAGCCCATGCTCTCTCGAGTTGTACCCCTCCCCCCATCAGGCTTATGGAGTGTTACTTGAGTACCGGGTATCGTACACCGGGTCACAGGCTTCCGTGACGTTGGTGTACGGAGACCCACCAACTCAGAAGAAAGGAAGATTCAGGAAGAGGAAGCGCGTGCCAGGGACGACTCGGGGGGGGGGGGGCGCGCGCAAAGCCAGCGGCTCCTTCTTCAATGTAGCCCCCAGCCCAGCCTACGGCCGAACAGAAGAAGAAGGACAAGCTCCGACCGGACACTATACAGCCGACTTTGCCACCACCTTCCGCGGACACAGAAATGTTTCCAGAGGTAGTGATGAGGCCCCCTGATCGCCCTACGTCTTCAACTTCGGAGATAGATCGTGCTGCCAAGGAGGAGCACTGCCGGAGAATGGCCCAGCTTGCCGTTGGAAAGAGGAAGGCGGAGTCTACTGTTTCCATCTGTAGGGATCCGCCTCTACAACCACCGCCGCCCCCCAAAGGGGCAGAGCCTGTGGAAGGCACCAAAGCCTGGACGCTGCACAGCAGTCTAAACAAGTGGTTCGCCAACTGTGTTATCACCAATATCCTTAGACAAGATCAACTTTTCTGCCAGCGAAAGTCTAGAGACTACCGCGACATCACTGACGGCGAGGGACAGTATGAGATTCATCCAGTCAAGCTCAAGGAAGGTGCCAATGCCTTGTGCGTAACCTACCGCCAGGACCAACTTTACAACCAGGCTCTTCTGCTCTCCCAGATGGATAACGTTTCAATCCATCGTATCCTGAAGAAGATCTTAAGAGGGGAGCAGTACCCTAAGGCCGCCAAGATACTAGCGACGCCCGGCTTCTACCAAATGTTACCGAACTTTGACTCAGAGTCTGGCTGTCCTCGCCGTAGACGTCAACCTCCCACCAACCTCCTTTGCCTCCTTGAGTATGGACTTTATTAGACTTTAATTTTTAGGCCGCCATTTCAAAAACTTTGTTTATTTTTTTTGTTAAATAGTCTATAACCTTTTATTTTCGGCAGTCCGTCTAAATTGCTCAAATCTCCTTAAAACCTTTTCGGCCGAACAGTCAAAACTACTATTTGGTTTAACTTTGTAGTCCAGACATGTCTCATATGAAGAAAGATTATGAATTTTGTTATTTATTTATTTTATTTTGCTACTCTTACTTTTAATACATAGCCTGCATCTTTTTCAACTTTCAAACTGATATCACGGAAATATCCGATGTTGACCGAATGCTTAGGTCGAACTACCCGATGGGTCGAACTCTTTCTCGAGCACCGATTCAACTGTATATATATATATATATTAAGAAAGGAATAAAAAAGAGAACATTTAAAAGACGATATCTGCCAGATAGTTTTTTTTAAAAATCATAGTGATGTTTGTATAGTTTGATCTTGAATCATGAATGCGAAACGATAAACGTGAAACAATTAAAAAAATTTTATCACATCAGTGGAAAAAACACCACAAATTGTATATATTTTACATAATGGAATAAATAATATAAAAAAGGAATAAAAGTTATGAATTTTAATTCCCATATATGTATAAAAAGTATGAGTATTCAGTACTGTGTCCTGAAAATTAATAAAAGATGGTACCATTGAAGCGTTTGACAGCCTGAGCTAGCACATGTTTAGATAAAGAGATTAATAATGTCATCGCTGATTGGATGAAATTTGACCTCTAAAA
The DNA here is from genome assembly GCF_016097555.1 of Gigantopelta aegis. NCBI lineage: Eukaryota > Metazoa > Mollusca > Gastropoda > Neomphalida > Peltospiridae > Gigantopelta > Gigantopelta aegis. The sequence goes on along the minus strand of NW_024532873.1, from coordinate 23,221 downwards.
TTGTAACTAGCTCTAGAGATAACCAGTACATGTAGCTGTTCTGCTCACTCCCACTTGTTAACAAAAAAGGTGGAAACCTTTTGTTAATTTTAACATCCTTTATAATTATTGGATACCCTACATTGAACAGTCAATAATAAATACATTTATAGATTATTTCATTATATTTTATGCTATTTTAAGCAGTTTGTAAAAACCTATTGCTTCGGACTAGGACACTCGACATGACAGAGCTCCGTACATAGGTGTTGACAGGTGTTGATTGTAACCAGTTGCAAACTCTGCATGGGTCTTTTGTTTTAATTGGAGTGTAATACCTTGATGGCTCTCTCACCAAGAATGGTGTTATTGTTAAAGGAGGGGACAATTAAGGCATTTGGCCTGGTATGCATAGTCAACAATACATAATGCACATTATTGCTTAATATCAACAAGTATAATCAGGGCTCGTGCTGTCAGTAGTCAAATTAGCCAATGGCTAACTTTTACCAAAAATGGCTAATAAAATTTGTAAGTGGCTAAAATTTTGGCTAAGCCATTTTCTATCTTCCGATGTGAATGAACGGTTACATAATCTATCCGACACTTGACATATAATAATAATAATACCAAATATTCAATTAGCATAATAGCGATCTCGCATCCGGCAACGAGAAACTGTGTCATCCAGAATACAACATAATAATGTTTGCTTATTTTAATAATCACGGTTATTAATTTTAATGGTAACATGTATGAAAGCAAAGATCTGTAGCTTGTTATTTTAACTTTGTAAAGTCTTTGAACCAAAGTAATAAAATGGATCGACAATGTGTGACAGTTTCAATACACATGCTAGTTCAGGGCCAAAGACAAGTAGGCTAGGGCCGAGTTCAGCCAGACCGAGGAAAACAAAAATGTCCGCTTCACGTTAAACCCAATGTCCACGTCGGGAACCAATCACATAGTTCGCGAACGTTAGGAAAACGTTCGTTGGCTGCTTTCAGTGTCTTATAGGTCACGCTTAACAATCAGCCGAGACTGTTGCACGTGTCAAGAGACATAGTAGTGGACATTAAACAATACGATTACACGCCAGTAAATCTTGATGTAAATTTGGAGACCCCCCCCCCCCCCCAAATAGTTGCTCACATCAATGAATACTTAATTGCTGTTTCGTTCGTTTATTTCTGTTGTCTTTGTTAATTTCGCACTCATGCATATCGCGACCACGGGAAATGAACACGCAGTATTTATACAAATAGCTGTTAAACGTACACTGAATACAATTAGTTTACAATAATCATGACATTTGTTAGATAAAATATAAAATTTGTAGACTGTGAGGTGACATCTCAAAAGTTAGCTAGATTTTAAAAAGACCGTAAATTTCAATTCATTATCTTTTTAATCAAAACTTTTGATGTAAATGGAATAGTTGTAATAACGTGAAGTCAGCATTCTTAGGCTTAATATTTTACAAACTGAAATCAACAACATATTACGAAATTGTTGGGGTGGGGAATTGATGGGTTACTTTAAAAAAAATTAAAAGCAGTTCAAACCAACATAAAGATTGCTACTTTAAAAAATAATGAGCTCTATTTTTTTTTAAAAGAATACTGGCTCTCAAATTTTTATTAATATCATAGGCCTTAGAATTTGGGGTGGGTGTTTGCAGAGGGCACTGGCTTCCAACTCTGCATATCTCCACCCCCCCCCCCCCCGTGGCTTGTGCCTGTGGTTCCTGATTGGCAGGTATATATTTAGACGGTCCCCAGACACAGTGTCTAGACACATTAAAAAACCATGTCTCTTTTATTAAGATCACCATGTCTCTTTTATTAAGATCACAGGGTACAACTTGAACAATATCATGATTGTATTTTGTCTACTGTCAGTTCCTGAAGTTGAACTATACACATGTATATAATGAATAATGATTTTAAAATGTTAAAATGAACGTACTAATTGCTTGGTCCATCCAGGCCAGTGTCATAACCTACTTGATAAGTCAGTCAGTAGTACAGTATTTTAGCATCCATCATGTGTTCTGGCAACATATGTACATTCACGGGCTGTATCCACATTTATACCAGGAAATTTAAGTAGAAATTATTGTGTTAAATATCTGATATAAGAAATATAATTATATATAATTTTAGTTAATATGACCCGTGTACACAAAATTTAAGTTCCATTCTTATATCATTTACTAATATAAAATGCCCATATACTTGTATCAGGTTTAATAAACTTGGGCCTCAACTGTCAACAGCACTGAAGCAACATGAAAATCTTTGTATGTTTTCAGGGGCAATATTCAGCTATGTGTGTGTGTGTGGACAGTTACTGGGTGTATACAATACTAATAGATGGATTAAAAAAGTAGTAGCATATTGATAGGGCCTGTAACAAATAGCGTTTCCATCACTTCCCTCTTTCATCATCAGTCATTTTATATATAAATTACATGCTTAAATACTACAACAGTTTCATCATAAATGGTGTAATTTTCAAGATAAAACAAAACAATACAAAACAAAGTGGTGAATTCCATTACAGCACCGGTAATTATTACGACCGTACGAAGTCTGATGTGAATACTGTTACTTTTGACCTTTGGGAATATTTAGACTTTTAAAATCGTATTGTAAAACACTACTGATGGTAAAAACATATATAGTTTGTAAAAGAAAACAAAGTGAAAATTTGTCTTACTAACTACTCAAGTCGGATATGATCTTGACAGTCATAATCTCATATCTATCTCCAGGTCATCGCTATCAAATTCAGGCTCGAACTGATACGGCAAGACACCTTTGCTTTCTCCATCACTACTTTCCTTTTTTGAAGTGAAGGATAAATCCAAGAAACTGTCGAAAAAATTAGCATCTTCACTAACATCACTTCATTCCTCCATTTTGTAACAAATCTCGAGTGGTTACAAGTTTGCTGGGAACCACTGGGGTAACCACTTTTGGCGTGTTATAGGCTAAAAATAGCTCTGATGGCATCAGACAAGTGTTTTTTCTTCGAGGCGTTTCAGACTTTTTTTTTTAAATGGGTCTCATTTTTTTAAATTAACTATCGGATATATTAATGTAAACACTATTTCCTTCCATACATACAATAAGAAATTTGTCTTTACATGGGCTGTTTAAGTACTTTTATCAATTATTTCAGGTCAACTATAGACTTAAAAAATGTTTCTTCCTCTTTTACAAGTACAAGAAATTTTCAATTTTTATGTGCAATTTGTAAAACAATTGGTCAGTATATTATAAATACAACTGCAATACTTGGCCCCTACTATCCTTTTCTAGACTTTACTTTGTTTTATATTGATACCCTCTCGAATCCTCCGGAGTCCACACCACTATACCAACCCATGACGACTGGACTATACCCTAGTCTGATACTACGTGTATGAGGGCGACCAACCTAATGAAAATATTTTTCTGGAATTTTCTGATATTTGCATTTTTATGCGCACAAAAAAAGAAATGTTTTATTTAACGACGCACTCAACACATTTTAGTTACGGTTATATGGCATCAGACATATGGTTAAGGACCACACAGATTTTGAGAGGAAACCCGCTGTTGCCACTACATGGGCTACTCTTCCGATTAGCAGCAAGGGATCTTTTATTTGCGCTTCCCACAGGCAGGATAGCACAAACCATGGCCTTTTTTGAACCAGTTATGGATCACTGGTCGGTGCAAGTGGTTTACACCTACCCATTGAGCCTTGTGGAGCACTCACTCACGGTTTGGAGTCAGTATCTGGATTAAAAATCCCATGCCTCAACTGGGATCCGAACCCAGTACCTACCAGCGTGTAGACCGATGGACCTACCACGACGCCACCGAGGCCGGTTAATTATGCGCACACACGCCCTTTTCAAAACAATTTAAAACGCTCGAAAATGTTATTTTCATAAAAGTAATTTTCAACTGCGAAAAATGTCATGTTTGACATATATTTTCAAAATGACAATACAAATGAGTATATTATTATTTATATGTGAATTGGGAATTCCTCATAAAAAGACACACACACACCCCACATACACCAACACACACCAAAAGTCATCAACAAGTTCACAAAAAAATTCTGTATACTGTATTACAATTTAAGACTCCCACCTACAGATTAGCAATAAAGTGACAAACAAACTTGGGAGCTATGTTATTTTTATGTACCGTAGGTACATTGCCACATATGCACTATTTCATCATATGCATGTAGTGGGGTCGAACTGATTTGTGGCAAACTAATTCGGGGACGAAATGTCTGCTACCCATATAATCTGCCGTGCTTTAACATTGTGTCATGGTATCTGTTTGCTGATGAGTGTAAGCTCCACATCTGTTATTGTGTACATGTGTATTTTAAGCATATAGGTCATGTAACTAATGTCCAGTTAGATTTTAGGAGTATGTAGGTTTAAGTAGTATGGTATGGTGCAACCATTTCATTAAGATTCTTTTAACTTAACAACTAAAGGTTGAACAACATATCTTATAATTAACATTCTTTTTAAAACCTTTTTCTAGATTTCCTCCTGTGATGTGCGTGTATGCTGGTCAACCAGCATGACTATCAGTGCATCAGTGTGAGCTCTTTTGGTAGCCATACCAGTGCAATGTTCCAAGCTATCTTTAAAAGACTTCTTGGTGTCTCACATTGACTAATTACAGCTCACCTGGGCTATCTGCATGCTTTCCATTATTGAAAACAGGACAGAATTATTTAGTATAGAAACAAGTTCAGATCAAAGAAATAGTAGAAGTTTAATTTAAAGAGTATTAATTTGTTATAGAAGATAAGATTAAATAATAATCTAAATGCCTAATTACTATTCCTGGTAATGATTAATGAATAATTTAACATATAATATTTAATAATAAATCTGCCTTTTAATTATTATATATTACAGAGTTGACATAATGAATCCAAAATCAAGTTTTCTGCTGTCAAAACTATATATTTTATGAAAAAAGTGAAGTTTCTGTTTTAGTTGTTAGCTTATCTGCAGTTAATAATCAGCTACGTTCAAAATTGTTTAAAATCGAACTACACCAGAACATTGGTTTTGGAACCTTAGTTTAAATGTTTTATTTCTAATGTATAGCCCTCATACAAACCATATACTAAACAATTGATATTATGAATTTATTTTTATGCAGGTTTCCCCAGTTGTTATGAAATATATCAACACAATCCTTGTGTAATTCATATCAGGTTAAGCTACAGGTTAAGTCTAATACTTTATATTTGTAAAACCAAATATACAGAAATTTATACCCTTTCCATAAACTCATTAATGATAAAGCTAAGTAATCTCTTTGTGGTCACACAATAATTATCAACAGATTTAAATAACCCTATTACTATAAATCCCTCGCCTCATTGCATAATCAATGATTATAATTGGTGGTATCAATTAATAATCAATTTTAAGATATACCTTGTATGTTAATTGATGATGATCGTGATGAAAGTATTAGGATAAAGAGGATGATGATTCATAATCATCAGAATGATAATTAATGCTTAATGATGGTTTTCTATGATTTGCAATGTATTTCATTAATATATGCCTGAATGTTTGTTTTACTTCGATAGGGATATATTTGTATTGTTTTTACCATATTGTTAAAGTTTGTGTTTTTAATCCTTGCAGGGTGTGTCTTGTGTCTTATGTTTACATGAATAAAAGATGATGCCCTAAACCGTAGCTGGTGTTGTGAACTTTGTTGAACCTAGCTTGACGCACAAAATACCGACTGCTACATTATTATTTAACTTGAATAAAATAATATCGGTAGGTATATATTAATGTCATGGGTGCATCATATAATTGATTAGTGGTGGCTAAATATTAGTTAGTCAAATGTTGCATGTGAAAGCCAATGGAAAGAAGACAATAATTGTTGGTTCGTGGGTTGTTTTTGTTTTTTTGGTGGGGTTTTTGTATGGTCGTAGCGTCCTTCTGTTGTATATTCATGCTTTCAATCCACAGTGGCAAAATTGCATACATCGCCATAGAACCGATGCCTGCCCCGTAGGAACATAATTCTATGATATTTAAAATATCTTTAAAATTAATGCATAAACTATTATAGCATACAAAATAAAATAAAATTTTTTTCATATATGGCTTCCGTTTACTCGACATTTTCATTGGTCGGCTGTTGACAATAGACACACGCCCGCAGCCTTGGTAATGGCACAAAACTAGACAAAACGGAGCTCAGGTTGAAATGAGTGATAAAGATATTTAATTCTAAGAATGTAGAATGTAATAAGAATTAGTTCCTTAAAAAAACTATTCGAATGAATTTGAAAAAAATTCCGAATATTTAGCATCAATTCTGAATTCCGAGTACGTGATGAAAATTCCGGACAGTTGGTCGGCCTGCTGTATCTTGTTCAGACGGATCCATCTTCTCAAGATCTGTATTTCAGCACAACACTACACCTTCCACATCTAATGACTGTCACTCTAGTGCTTTTCTTGATGGGATACACCTTAATGAGGCCACACACGTGGATATAACTTTTAGACCTTCATTCAAAATGTTATGTCAAAATTACTCTTTTTTTATTCTTCTACATTATTAAATAGTCCGATCCTCTCTTCTATCTCTTATTTATTTTTTGAATGTTCTTCTAAAATGTTCCAAATTATATAAATATTTGGCCAAGCAGTCAATTCCTTTTTATTTTTGGCTTGTTAACTTTTTTTTTAAATTCTGTTAACTTTTTCACTAATTGCTGTTTCCAAAATTCTGCCCATTTCCAACTCTATCCCCCTCCCGCCTTCTGTTCCCGATCCAGTTACTGGCGAAGTCAGAGATTGTTCCCGGGATAGAGTGCTTGAACCTCAACTGGATATATAGGCACTTCAATATGTTAACTTTTGTATTCTATTTTATCGTACATGTACTAGTTGTGTTTCCTCCATCTCCAATGTGGTCATTTTTGGAATAAACCGTTGTAAACATATCACACCACCAAACTAATTAAGTGTATAAAGATGCTTTACTGTTTCTAGGACTTAAACATTTCAAGACTTTTTTGTGCTGACTTGCGTAATCTTTATGTTGGAGTAACCAGAAAAGGATCCAGGATTTTGTAAAGAGGGCACAAAATTAAAAAAAAGGAAGAAGAAGCTATTTGAATTAGTGGAAGGCAAATGAGATGAGCTCTTAAGGTAGTACTCCACCAAATAGCATCTCGGCTGGGTCAAAGTTCGAAGTGACCCGAACTTTTGATTTCGGCATAATTTCTGAAATAAAATACTGATGTTTTTTAGAACTAATGTTCGAAATGTGTTATAAATATGTGTGGTTTCGTACATTGATGTCAAAGTAATATTCTGTGAAAAAAATTGGGAAATATATACATTTTATAATATAATTTAGAGCCGGGACACAAAATGTTACCAATTTTGATATTAACACTGTCACCAATGGGATTTTAATTGGTATAGCCCAACCTTAAAGGGAACATGATCTCTGGGAGGTTCAGGGGTATTTCCCCAGAAATATTTGTAATACATTATTGCTCACAGACACATTTTCAATTTAGTGTTGTTAATTGTAGATATTTTTTTAAAAAGAAAAAATTAATTGAAAAATGGCACTGGAAGCACAAAGTACAGTTAATGTTTTGTACTGTTTACATTTGTACATGATTTTTAAAAAACGAATCCTTTTTTAATTACTTACAATAGCATTATGCATGTATTATTATTGGCGCCTTTGACCTGTTTTTGCTATAGATGGTCATATATTGTTTATTAATAACACACGTTTCTCTCATTCAACTTACTTTTATGGTGCAAAACAGAGTGTCAAAACTTTGTTGTATTTTGTCTGTGACATACATGTACATGCATACACATATAATTCTTTACCAGTCTTGCTTTCTTACCTGGAAAAACAGCATAACCAATCTGTATGTTACGAACACCATTCTCAAAAGATGGGTGAACCAACTGCACAGTGACACGTACACGGCCTTTACCAGTTTTATTATTCATTGTAAGAACAGCAAATGTCTTTCTTTGTGGAGAGGTACACATAGAACCATCGTTGGTAGTAACTGGAATCAGTGTCTAAAACAAAGACAGATTTTTAATACAATTTAAGATCACCCTCATATTAATATCATTATTATATAGTACTTAGTAGTAGAGTGGATGATTTTCCGTTTCAGATTTTGCCACATTCTGTATTATTTTGTTATGTAATGTTTATTTGCTGCTAATAAAGACAAAAACGTGATATAGGTATTGCATGTTATGTATACTATCAGAGTTTACTCTAGGGGCCAGTATTCCCCTGATGGCCAGTGAGGGGAAAACAAATAAACCATCATGATGATTATCTAATGAAAAAACAAAATCAACCATCATTGATCTGTCAAAACAAAAACAAAAGATCTAAAAGTCAATACTTTCAATTTCCTTTCATATGCAACAGTTCACTACTTTTGTTGGTCAATTCACCCCACATTGTTTAGTCAATTCATATCATTACCATTTTAAATATACCAATGTTTTAAGCAATAATGTGCATTAAATAGTGTTGAATATGCACACTAGTCGGGTCTAAAAGCCTTGCCTGATCATTCCTTTAAGGAAATAAGGGACAAAGTCACAAACGTTGTTAAAATAGGCTTGACAGTTCATTCATCATTGTAATATATTATTGTTTATCCCAGATTATGATCTCACCAATGTAAAACCATTTTAATAAGTGGTCATAATAACACAGATTTGTTGGAGTTTGTATATTTTTATCCACAACAATGGGACCATTCTAGATCAATAACGTAACGCCGACTTGACATAATGAATGAATGAATGAATGAATGAATAAATGTTTGTTCAACGACACCCCAGCACAAAAATACATATTGGAATACGTATATGGAAATATTATTAATACATATTCATGTAAAACCACAGTGTAAGGAGCTGTGGGGGAAAAGTATAATATAATACATAAAATCAAGGTAAGTATATTTTAAAACTTTGTATAGAAGTCAAAGTGTTTTAAAAAATACAATTAATTCTGGATGTAATTTAAACAATTCTAAAACATTTCTGTTGCCACCGATTTGACATAATGTCAGAACCATTCGTAACTGGTAGTGGAAGGTCAAAAGACATGTTGCAAAATGTTGCGTAATTGTTGAATAAAAATGCCACATGAATGTCAATGCCCCAACCAACACTATCAATTAAACTAATTGTAGGCCTACCTTTAATGAGTTATTTAACATTTTGACATTTATTGGACATCCGATGTTTACAAGTTTAATGGCCAAAACAAACATGCAGTTTCCGCCCAATTTTTAGGCGACAATCATGGAATTAATTATTTCGTGGCAAAAAATTATATGTATCAACACATATAAATGCTTACTGTATAAAGAAAACCTTCAGACTTAAGTTTCACATATAAACAGACAGTTTGTCCAATAGTAATCCTGCATTAATCCAATTTTCAGTTACAAACAAAATCTCGAAAACTCCCACGGGTCATTGTAAACAAATTTAAAATGTGATTAAAAACTGTTGGCGGAATAGGATTATTTTAGTTTCTTCCACAATAATAATAATAATAATAATAATAAATGAACTAATTAATACATAATGAATTAATAAATAATAAATAAATATTAATAATTAATTAATTTATTAGTAAGGTTAATAATGAATTCATTAATAAAATGAAATAAATAACATAATAACATAATAAATTAATTAATACTTATTTATTAATTAAATAACAAATGCTTATCAGATTTTTCATTTTTAATGTTTCCTTCATACATATACATATATGTATACACACACAGAGAGAGAGAGAGAGAGAGAGGGGGGGGGGGGGGTATGGGATTGGACAGGGTAGCAAGAGATCATGCATTTGCTTCTTTCTTGTTCAATTAATGTGAATTATTCATAACAGCAGTTGTGACCAAGTCCAAGCCCAGTGGTAAAGCGCTCGCTCGATGTGCGGTCTGTCTGTTATTGATCCCTGTCAGTGGGCTCATTGGGCTATTTCTCGTTCCAGCCAGTGCACCACAACTGGCATATCAAAGGCTGTGGAATGTGTTATCCTGTCTGTGGGATGGTGCATATAAAAGATTCCTTGCTGAGTAGCCCAGGAAGTGGCAACAGTGGGTTTCCTCTGATATATCTGTGTGGTCCTTAACCATATGTCTGATGTCATATAACCATAAATAAAATGTGTTGAGTGCGTCATTAAATAAAACATTTCCTTCCTTCTATATCACATATTAATTCCAATAAGTGTTCATATGGTTGCGAGGCAATCCTCAACAACACAGTTACTGTTAAATCGGTTAAGGTTGGGGGTTGTGTGAGTTAATTAAATAATATTTATAATAATAAATAATGATTAAAATCCTTAAAATAACTAATGACCAGTAATGATAACTAAACAAATATAATTAAAACAAAAAAGAAAAGTAAAAACGAAAAATAAATAAATAAATAAAACCGTTAAAATAAGTGACATGCAATGATAATTAAACAAAGAATTATTTTTAAACAAGTAAAAAAAAAAAAGAAACCTTAGAAATAACTATAATGGCCTCTAATAATAATATTTTGTAAAAATACTATTGGAAATAATAATTAAGCAAAAAGTAAATAAATGAAAGCCTCAAAATAAATAATGACCTGTGACTCACAAATATATATATATATTTTTTTTAAACAACTTTTAATGGCATATTATTAATGCACATAATGTAACCCACACAATACACACAAAAATAAATAACAAAATAAATAATCAATTCTATTCTTATATTTCTTTTTATTGGCTGTACGTTAAATGCTTGATATGAATAATTATCATTCCGCCAAATTTTCATTCTGCATGTTCAATGTGCCAGGATAAAAATAGCTTTCAAATTGTGGAAATGTGTCATCTTCAAACATCTAATCATGGAAAGGTTACCAAAGGTATTGTAACTAATATTTTAGTCTAAAATTTATTAAAATATGTTGTTGTACGTGTCGAGGCTCTAAAATAAATCACATATGCCTGATTTTATTAAATCGTGATTGCAAATGGAAAATTCGATCCAATGCATAAACGTTACGGCACAGCAATAAACATCACAATAATAAATGAACTAGGAAGAGTTAGCATTGTGATAATGATTACCATGTCTGTAATAATTAAAGGGGAAGAAAATATAATGAAAAAGAAAAGCACAAGTCTATTTGTTGACAAGTATTATTGAAATCAATACAATGTACAACTGAACAAAAGATGACTTCAGCTTTTACACGAGGCCGATGATTTTCTACTTGATATTTAGGGTCAAACTAAGAGGTCCGCGCTTATACAAGGAGTCAGCTAATACACGGCAAAAGATAGGTCACTGGGCTATTTACTATCAGACCTGTCAACCTTTAGTCAACAGAAAGCAGGAGATGTGTGTTGAAAAAGCAGGAGATTTTGTCAAAAAGCAGATTTTGTTAATTCACACAATTTAACCCAAAATCGCAAGATTAAAAAAAAACATTATTACAATAAGTTATATGAATACTTTATAATGTCATATATACTTCTTAACCTTAGATCTTGGCATTAAAAAAAAAAAAAAAGATACATATTTTAAAAAATATATATATTTTATCCAAAAATGTTAAGAACATGAACAAGAAATAAAAAAATTTATTAGTACATTTACGGTATTACACTTACAGCCTTACTGGTTGCGTTACATTATCATTTGTGGTTAGTGTACCTAAGTACATGATGCAATATAATGATGCAATAAACATTGTATTTTCATTAATCATAAGTAAAACCTCATTACGGACATCGTGTGAAATATACCGGAATTATACCCATTTCCGTGAGTAACTTTATGTCAATGTCAAACACAACATTTTTTAATTGTACAAAAATAATTTCTTGAAGTGTACCCTTATAACCAACATTTTACTGCACAAACATACAAAATTAACTGACACAAGTATGTTTATACAGCTAATTGGTCTTTTCGTTGTCTTGCTGTGACATGTGATTTTAACATGCATCGTGTGTATCGCTGTCAACTCGGAGTCTGGCAGTTCAGATTCGTCATAGTTGCATTATGTAATCCAGTGGGAAGACATTTTACAATTCAGAGGTGTTATTAGAACTAAATTGGATAGTTTTTTTTTTTTTTATATGGCAACACTGAATGTCAATACACAGCCTGTTGAATTAGCGGCAACACGCTTCGTAGCCATTACGATGACAACAAACATAATAACACGTCATTTTATAAACTCCATGTGCTTTTTTAACAATATAAATAGGCTATCCCACAATTCTCACTTCGGCAAAGGTTAAACAGTCGGGACAATTCGGCCTGTTACATTCTCAGAAACCGAAAGTAGTCGACATTTTCCGAATGAGAAAAAAAGGCAGAGTTACTTCCCTTCTGTTATTTTGACAAAAGAGGATCGATTTGTTTTTATGCTTACAAAAATGTCATTTAACAGGAGAAACTGTCTCCCGCACAGGCGAAAGGAGATTTGATCAAATACCGGGAGATTCCCGCGGAATCCGGTAGGGTTGACAGAGCTGTTTACTATTGTTTTAACATTATGTAATGCAAAATGCAATAGGACTAACCATCAACAATAAAATATATTTAATTCTACAAATAGACAAGAAAGCATCTTATAAAACACATGTATGTTAGGTGCGAAACCAAGGGGAGGATGTTGGAGGTGTTCACACCTACCCATCCACCCCCGATGTTTAGCACATGAATACAATGCATTTATTTGAATTTAGTATAGGGACATCGAATATCTTGCTTATAGCTTGATATTTTTGTAGAAGATTGTTAGTATACCTTTGAATACTGTAGGTGCTCTTTTTAAATGTTGCACCCCTCCCCAGAAACATAATTTATCCATCCCTGTATGTAATCGTGCATTTTTTTCATTTGGGCCAGTATTATAATACTCAGATAGTAACCCATTACACTCACCATTATGATTCATGTCTACGATCCGTTGACAGTGTCAATGTCTCCAGTTAGCAGGTTTAGGATAAAGTCACTTTTCACACCCTTGTTTTTACTTCATACACAATAAATAATTATTCAGGCCCGTAGCCAGCCATGTTTGCTGGGGGTGCGTTGAGATATTGGGTGGAATTAAATTTATATTTATATTTATTTTTTGATAAGACTTCAAGAGCAGTAGCAAACTTTAACAACATTAAATGTGTGACTATTGGCCAGGTACGACTGTGCAGTATCGCACTCATAACATAGAGCGGTCGTACTCCAATATAACCATCACTCAAAATATGGATATGATCATTGACATATTTGGCAGAAGCAAGGGGTGAGACGCATATTTTTTTCTAAGACCAGCATATAAGTGAACAGAACTACATGTAGTTATACTGTGAAACAATACATTTCTATTTTGTACTTTAATACTCGTTAATTGTAATCCATGTAAAATGTGTAGTGGTTCGTTGGCAACCCTGTATAGCTGTTTGGTTATGCTTAATGCAAATGTGAATAAACGTTATCGAGATTCTGGCATTTTTTTAAAACCTCTAAATTTGGGCAAAACTCACCACCCCCTCCCCCAGATAAATTGGAGCCTGTACGCCTGTGAGGGGCTGTATGATGAGTATAATGTTATCATTAACAGAGAAGGATTCATAGTTTGTGAAAACAGGAATCTAGAAAAATAACAATTGATAGACTGGTTCTCAATTGAATATACCGATAACGACGCCTTGTAATGGACCATTTTAGGCCAAAACATATTTACAGAAATTTTCGAATGCTGAAATTAATATTTGAGCAATCTAGAGAAACGACCAAATAATATCAGTGTGGGCTTCCAATAATGGTTTCGAATAAACTAGCAATTAATACAGCCATCTGTCAGGGTAAACGTTAAAATACTTATAACAGGAAATATAAAGCATTATACAATTTTGGGTGGAACTCAAATTCTCGCTGGGGGGGGGGGGGGGGGGTGCTTTCGCACTCGTCACACACACTCTGGCTACGGGCCTGTTATTATTATGTATATCATTACTGTAATCTCATTTCAAATCAATATTTTGTAAATACATGTAGTACATTGTATGTTTTGTTTGTTTTTTAATTATAAGATTTTCTTCTTACACAATCAGGTGCATTTGTAATTTTAATTTTTTTAAATTTGAATAGCAATATACTATTGGAATTCTCCCGGCATTTTGAAGATGGAAACGTCATGCACCCAGTTTACTGTTATAAGGAGATGCAAAATGATGTCATTGTATATAATACTGACATCATTCAAATTCAACAATATTGTCCCATATATGCATGGCAGTTGTGCACATAAACAACACCCAAATAATCCTTTAAATTATACCTAAACTCATCATAAAATTAATATATACAGATATATAATGCACTGCAGATACCACTAATGTTCACAAAATTTACACATAGTGAACATGCATGATGCATGGTGCGCATTCATGAACATGTCACAATATTAACCTGTTTCCTGCCGTTGACATGTATACACGTCAAGCTTCATCACAATGAAGTCACTTAGCATTGTTTTGATTTAAAAATCGTTTTCTAAAATAACTTTTGACATTTTTGCCAAAAACAAAGCAAGAAAATGTCAATGAATAGTCTTAGAATGACATATCCAAATATTTGCTAAATTGTTGTTGTATATCTTATGGTTTTTGTTGAAATAGAAATGGCGCGTGCTATTGTTTGTTATTGTTTGTTTTTGGTAGCGGTTTCTTTTATCTACAAATTTGTCACAATATACTATTATATATGAACTACATTATGACAGTTGCATTAAAATAGAATAAGTATCACTGTTCATGTCTAAAAAAGGTACAAACACAATCAAATAGTTGTAATCAGACAACATAAACAGTCATCGAAAAGCGCCATTTCCCTGTTTCTATTTATAAACAACAGGTCATGTGACAGCACATTTCCCGCCATACAATTTGACAGCTGTCGTACACATTGTTTGCATGTGCTGCTGTTTTCATTAATAATTACAACGTGATTACTTATACTACAGTAGACGATATTCTAACTAGCTGTGTTTGCTTCAACAGTTACATTGACTATGTGATCGAATACGTACATGTGCTCTGTATTCGTCGTTGTTTTTCCCTTTTTCCTTTTCAACATTACATATTACATTCACACTGGTATTAATCAGTACTGAGTGAATATATATTATATTAATAATTATTATTATTTGTCTCCTGTTTTTTAATGAATTATGAACGATGGGTTACAAATATCTGCTGAACTAGTCTGATGAATACCATGACCTATATTATTTTCAATAGCCAATCACAGCACATTTTCGTTGCATGTCACACATAATTATGTGGCGGCACCAGGTTTTTTTTATATTATTGAAATACACTAAAGCATGTACCAGTCGCGGATCCAAGGATTCTGCATAGCTTTTATGAATACGTTAAATAAGCAGTGAATGTCTTGTGAAAAAAAATTGTATAGTGGATGACCATTTACAAAAAAACAAACAACCCAGGTGTTTGTGCTGGGATTTTAGGTAGGGGTGTCTGGAGAACGACGTTTATAGGGGATTTCAGTCATGCTCCGCCAGCCAGGGACCAGGAGGTGGGACAGTCAACCCATTCCCTGCACACATCTACAAATGTTATAAAGATAAAATAATCATCATGAGGTAAACCGCAGTTGTGTTGGATATATTGTATAAAGTGGCAATATCGGCAATCGGCTCGGCGGTTTCATCGGTGTTGGCGGGGAAAAAATGTTTCCAAAAATTCGCCTATCGGCGGATCGGCAATATTGTAAAAAAATTATTTTAACAAGAATTACGTTCGCACTTCATCCAACGTGTAGAACTGTTCATTAGGATTATATTGACCATGTTTACATGCACATTGTTATTAACAGCTTCAAGTCATAAAAGTGAAACACCAATTTTTTTAAATAAATAAATTGTGAAACTGACTCACGTGCAACTTGTGTCAGCTGTGGAAGAATTGATTATATATGATGGGAATCAGTTTGATCAGTTTGACTTTTCGATGTGCCGCAGATTAAAAAAAAAAAAAAAATGGGGAGGGGATTGGGTGGTTTGAGGGATGGATGTTTAAAACCAAATTGGCTATCAGACTATTTTGTTCCACACCAGTAACAACTTGCTGCGATTCTGCAAATTCGCACCGATCACTTTGCTGCGAATCTGTGACCTCTTTATCTGTCAGTTGTTGTCAACTGCCGATATGTTATAAATTTAATTTAAAAAAACCAAAATGAAAAAACACAAAAAAACAAGAAAACCCCCACCTTTTATGCTGCAGCGTTGACATATTTTTTAAAAGCAGAATTATTAAATTATTATCCTAAAACTTATGATATTGATATATTCCGATTGGCATCTTAAATCATTCACTCTATACTGACTATAATAAATTTAAAACCAAACACATGATGTAATTTAACTGACCTATTATACAACCCTTGAAGATAGCTGAAAAAGGAAAACTATTAGTAGTAATAAAGGAAAAGGAGCATCACAGCATGTGTTGGGGGGGGGGGGGGGCGTTTGTCACAAGCGGCTAACAAAAACTTCATTTTATTTGTATTATTATTACATGTATTATTATTTAGGGTGTTTTTTAAAATTCGTTTCTTTTTTTCTTTTTCTGTTTTTGCCAATGCAGGTGCGTATGAAATAATGTTAGCAAGGGGGTGTCTAGACTGGCGAGCTACGTTTATGGAGGGGGGGGGGGGTTACAAAACAATGTACACAGGCGCATCTGCAGAAAATTGAGTACGGGTGTCTAGACTGGTGAAAGATGTCTTTAGCGAATGTCGGGTCATGCTTCGCAAAAAAAAGATTTTTAAAAAGAAAATTCAAGAAGGGGGAGGAGGGTAGACCCTGAAGCACACCCCTGTGCCTTCAATATCATTATGTTTGCGGCTGAATTTACCAATGGCCCAAACGATCGCGGGTCTGCAAGCTGCTTTGCTAATAGATGTCCAAAAGGAACTTGGGTACAGGTTTTATTTGAGGCTGTTTTTATTGTGGATATATTCCCTCTAGCCCCCATTTACATTTTCTTCACTATCTGTACCAATATCATTATTCATGTATGTTTACTGCCGATTTGACAAATGATCGTTAGTCATTTTGTCTGCGAACTGCTTTGTTAATATAAAAATGCGTTGGGAGTGATTTTCGATAGGAACTTTGGTACGCAGACACGTGGTAACAATATCTGGGTGTGGGGGTTTGGAGCACAATCTGTAATGGAGGGGGCTCAGTCTCTAGTGGGGGAAGGGACACAAGGCAATTTTAAAAAAATCTTTATTTATATATAGGACAAAAAAAATTAAACAAAAAAACAAAAACAAAAACCCCGTACATATTCGTCCACAAGTGGGAGGGGTGTGTGCTACACGTGCCTGGAAGAGGTTTTATATGGGGATGTTGTTGCTGCAAATATGTTATATCTAACCCCATTTACCTTTTCACTAGCTGTACCAATATCATTCTGTTTCTGTTTACCATCGATTTGACCAACGATCACAACGATCGCCGGTTGTTTGTGTGCTGATTTGTCAATATGAGAGTTGGTGTGATTTCCAAAAGGAACTTCGGTAGAGGTTGTATCTGGGGCTGTTGTTGTTGTTGTTGTTGCAAGAATATTCTCTCTAGCCACCATTTACCCTTTCTGCTCTAGCTGTACCAATATCATGTTTACCGCCGAGTTGTCCAACGATCCGAACTATCGTTTCGTCTGCGAGCTGTTTTATTTAATTAATGTGAGTTAGCGTCATTTCCTAAAGGATCTTGGATACAGGTTTTATCTGGTGCTGTTGTTATGGGCCCGGTATATCATCTCTAACCCCCAATTACATTTTCTCTACTAGCTGTATCAATAACATTGTATACTTGTTTACCGCCGATCTTTGTGTGCTGCTTTGTTAATACATGAGCTGGCGTAATTTCAAAAAGGAACTTGGGTACAGGTTTTATCTGGGGCTGTTGTTGTTACTGGTGTATTCTCTCTATCAGTTTTGACTTTGATTAGTATTTACAATATTGTGACGATTTTTAAAAAAAACCCCAAAAAAACAAATTTTTATTCAAATTTTGTCTTGCAGCTGTTCCTTTTTAAGCACATAAAATTCAGTGCAGCGGGAATGGAGAAACAACAGCAGTCTGAAGATTGGATTCATCCACGCTATATTTATTGTTTTATATTTTCACTTTCTGGACCCCCCCCCAGGTGTTTAACCTTCTGACTACTGCAGGCGAGATATCTCGCCCGACGTCACGTCAGTCGATATACTGTACACTGTATACAGTGCATTCCCCAATTCATATTTCCCGCCGTTTTGCACACGACACTCACCGGAAATGGAAATATAATTAAAGAAAAAAGATTTTTTTTCAAAATGGTGGTTTTTGTTTTGATTTTTTCAATTGAAAATACCTTGAAATTTTGAGTTCAAAAAGTGGTTTTCGGAAAGTATTTTCGCTTGACAACAATGGCGGCATGTCGCGGTAATTTTCAGGGATCGATAGCTGATTGTAACAGCTAATTTGATAAATAAATTTGATCGTTTTAACCAACAACGAAAATTACCAAATATTGCAATATGAATCGTAGTTCGGGTTTTAAAAAAAATTCTGGTCAGAAAACCACTGTTATCGGGAATAATGGACATAAATACTGGACAGCTGGCCACAAATGCCCGTAAATAAACACAACTTTTTCGATTTTTTGCCTAATTTTAATCACCATTAGCCGATCTAAAATAATAAAAATTACAAAAAAAGAAACGAAAATAATACTTACCGATTCATATATGAACTTTATTTCATGTATTTATGAAACATTTAAGTGAATATATGTGAGTAAAAATTATAAACTTGTACCCACTCAACGTGGTTTTTGTTAAAAATTAATCCAGTAGTCTAAAGGTTAATACAGTAAGTTCAAAAATAAAATAATAAGGCAGATGAAATAAGTCCTTTATAACTTAGTGTCTAGTATATTTTTTGTATTTCAGTTTGTAAAATAAAATATAATTATCAAAAGATATATTAGGTAACATGTAATTTAACCCTCAACCCTGCCTAAAACGACACGTTTTAAACAATTATGCTCCCCACAACCTAACTACAATCCGAAGTATGCAAAACATTTCTCTTTTACGGTCTTGTTTCGCCTGCTTTACAGCAAAGCATCAGAGGTCTCGAATACACAGACTCCAGACGTCTCGAATACACAGACTCCAGACGTCTCGAATACACAGACTCTCAAAGGAAGCAAATCACCACACCGTACATGAGTGTTAATTCCCCCTTTTCCACGTATTATATGGGATGGCCGGTAATTGTAAAAAAAGGGGGGGGGGGGGGGGGGGGAGATAGGTGTCATTGGGCCAGCGATGGGGCACAGCTAGGACAGTTGGTTCTATCACAAAGAAAATACTAGTATATCAGGCCCGTACGCGGACTTTTTAACGGGGGTGGGAGTTGGAGGTGCAAATTCCTCGTGCTGGGACAGACAATGGGTAAGACTCGATAAGAATAATGTTACCTAAATTTGATAGAAAACAAAACCTGTGGATCTTTGGTAAAAAAAAAAAATATATATATTTTTTTTTTTAAATCGACACCACATGCGCACGGTATCAACCGAAGGTAAATATATACCTGGAAGATGACGCTATGGTACTACATATAGCAACTGAAATTTTAGATGAATACTCTGCTTTTATAAAGTATAGGCACAGATTTAGATTGCCCCTATCCCCTTAACATAAAAAAAAAAACCTACTTATATCCGCACCTGGATGTTATTTATTATTGCGATCTATCAGCAGTGATATGACAGTAAATTGTCCTATCTTCCTAGAAAAAATCAATCAATCAATCAATAAATTAAAAAATAAATGAGATGACGAAGATTGGTTTCATCCACACTTAATTTACTTTGTTTTTAATTTATGATATTTGGACTGTCTTTGAATTTCTTTCTCTTTTTCAGGTATTTAATACAATAAGTTCAAAGCCAAATAATAAGACGACAAAGAAGAAAGACCGTTATAGTAGTGTCTGATATATTTTATGTAATTGTAGAACAAAATAAAATTATCAAGATATGTTAACCAAAAACGCATTTAATGGTTAAATAATTTAACCCCACCCCAATAATGAATAATGAAATTAAATATCCCAGAATGCACCCACAGACATCTTGAATTAACAAAAAAAAAAGAGAGAAGAAAGTCTAGACATCATTTATGTGGCATGTAATCGGAGGGGACTTTTGTTTTTACCAAAGTTACAGGCTCTATTCCTACCCTCACCCGGAAAAAAAAAGACTCCACCCAATAATTATTTACCGTTATGCTACCCAGAACTGATACTGCCCCCCTCCCCCTTATATATATATATATATATATATATATATCTGTGTGTGTGTGTGTGCCCCCCGCCCTTTTGGCTACACAGTGATTAATTTTTGAACTGGCCCGATTTGCATGCTTGGCAACGATCGATTCAACCGATTGTCACATACAATGAAGGTGGCATGCTGCAACAGTGTGACGTCATCTGATCTCTCTCTCTCTCTCAAAAAAACACACACACACACACACACACGATTAGACCATACTGCTCGGGGAGATCAAACATCAAATAAACGGAGCCCATGATTTTGTTTATTCAAATTATTGTATTGACTTTTTAAAATCACCTCTAAAAATGTAGTTAGTATTATTTAGCACAATTAATTTATTAATTTATATCCAAAAGATAATAATTATTGCGAAGACTAATCGTCGAACAGCGCACTGGCTAGTACTTAAGCCATTATGGTGACCCAGACAATGTTAGAACTGTCCCTGATACAAGGCGCATGACCTGCTTGAGAAATAGACATTGTTTTAGTTTTGACTTGGGCTTGTAGGTCAAAGAAAAAGCCGACATGAAATTGAGAACGTTTTATCATCTAAGCCAAATCGCAGTTATTTTCGTGTGTTACTACATAATATTTGTAAAGTTTATTTTATTTAACGACGCCACTAGAGCACATTGATTTTTTATCTTATCATCGGCTATTGGACGTCAAACATATGGTCATTCTGACACTTTTTTTTTTTTAAAGGAAACCCGCTGGCGCTTCCCACAGACAGGATAGCACAAACGATGGCCTTTGTTGAACCAGTTAGGGATCATGCACTGGTCGGTGCAAGTGGTTTACACCTACCCATTGAGCCTTGCGGAGCACTCACTCAGGGTTTGGAGTCTGTATCTGGATTAAAAATCCCATGCCTCGACTGGGATCCGAACCCAGTACTACCAGCCTGTAGACCGATGGCCTAACCACGACGCCACCAAAGCCGGTACATAATATTTGTTTATATTACTCGTTTTTACTGTGGTGTTCTTTAAAAATTTACCATTTATGAACATTTATCTGTACTTTAATATTGTTAGAAGTTAAAGTGCATTGTTTAATGACACCACTAGAATACATTGATCATAGGCTATTGGATGTCAAACACCACGTTGTCATCAGAGGAAACCCCGCTACTTTTTTTTCCAATGTAGCAAGGGATCTTTTTTATGCTCTTTCCCACAGACAGGAAAATACATATGACAGCCTTTGACCAGATGTGGTGCACTAGTTGGAACGAGAGAAAAAAATCCAATCAGGTGAATGGATACACCGAGGTGGTTCGATCTTGTGACCCAAGCACCGCAAGTGAGCACTCAACCAATTCCTCAAGATATTGAGTTGAAATATTGTGTACATTTTTATTGTTTTATTATTTGACCGGAAATAAGCCCATGTCTTTGAATAAGCCCCCCTCCGTTTTGATAGCATTTAAGAAATTAGGCCCTCATTAGTAAATAAGCCCACCCCCAACTTCGTCACCTTATAAATAACATGAAATTGCAAGTTTGCTCAAAGTTCATTTAAAAGGTCATACCTCCTGCAGATAATTAAACACAAATGTCACACAATATTTTACCACCAGTGAGATTTAGCAGTCTAACAATAACAGTGTGTAACATTGTTTTCAATTTCATGCCTGCAGTATTTCTCTTTATTACCCTCCTGGTGAAGATATAGCGGTGTCGTACAAATTTCATACGCACCACCAGGTGCGTATTACAAACTGTATTTTGATTTGTCAACAGGGAACAGAGTCAATTTCAATTGGTTGGACAGCGACCTTATTAGCATAACGGGCCTATTTTTTTCATTTATAATTAATGTCAAGGTCCGTAACATCCACAACTTTTACTACAAATGTCATTCATTAAAAGTTGATGTAAACTGGACCGCTCGAGAAATATTTTTAAATAAAAAATAAAAATAAAAGAATGAACTAGAACAATAATTAACATATTCATTTTATGTTATTATGTGGATTTTTTGGTCTACAAATTATTATTGTCATTTTGTGATTTGTGAATTCATCATTATTAAGATCGAGGACCGCACTTTTTGGGACCCTTGTTTTTTGCTTCGTACACAATAACTGAAAAACATTCATCCAACGTTAAATTTTATCATATGATATATTTGACAAAAGGTAGTGTTTTATAACACTTTTTTAAAACTTAAACTTAATATTTTTAAAATGTAGAATTAAATGAAAAACAAGTACAATAAAAACACACTACCGGACCGTGGAAAACCCGCGTATGAAATAACAAATATTGCTTGGTTGTACGAAATTGAACAGGGGTCAAGGTTTAGTAAGGACACGCAACATTTTTTAATACCAATATTCCAAATGTGGCGATGCCATTGTATACTAATATAGCTAATGTTGAATTTGAATGACGTCCATAATTCCAATGTACGTCACTTTGCACTTCCTTACAATACCACTAGACTGGGTATCATGACATTTCTGTTTTAAGAATGCTGGAAAAAAAACCAATGGAAAATTCCTATTGATTTTTTTTTTTTTTTGGAACATTTACTGTAACACCTGGAGATTGTGTTTTGAAAGAAAAATTCTGTGATTGGAAAAATTGTGTACCTTGTTACGAAATATTTCAGTGAAATTACGGTAAGTTGCTAATTTATTGGTACAAGAAACCAAACAAGGGCCGAAAAGTCTGTCGCGACCTTAAAGTTTA